>NC_000075.6:105847053-105952053 GCF_000001635.26 Mus musculus | reverse complement strand
AGGCAAGCCCAGAGATGTGTTCTTAGGTGGTTCTAATGCAGTCAGGTTGACAATAAAGACTAAACACTGTTCTTGGGCTTGGTGTAGGATGCTTAAACTGTAGAGTTGACTTTTCATGTATAGAGTATTCCTTTGTTATCCTCGAGACATTCAAGATATGGTCTTTTGTCCTAGAAGTGCCTGGTTTTGCTGCAATGGGAGGTTTGATAGGGCATTGAGTGACAATGGCTGGCCGGTGCAGTCTCTTATCACTTCCTAATTAACCCAGTTCAACAACTTTTTCTTGAGGACCTGGTTTTTTGAGGAGACACTGAGCTGGACAATTAGAACTTTCGGTGGTGGGACAGGAGGCATCCAGCCCTGCTGTCAGCAGCTGCTCAAACTGGGAAGAAAAGATGGGTTAAGAAAGGCCTGTGCAGAGTCCCAGGACATGGCGGAATGTGCTAAGTGTCCGATAGATGTGCAAGAAGCTTGGGCCTGGGTGTGCTGATAGATTTGGGAATATGAAGGAGATCACACATTCTTTGAGTAATGGATCCAGGGAAGAAACAAGAAAACCATTAGAACCAAAGGCCGCAGGATCATGAAGCACCCACGGAAAGACAAGAGAATCAGGCTGGGTCCCTCACTGTCCCTACTGATGGGAAAACCAAATATGCATTCCAGATGTCCCCAGAACTGGGCCAAAGAACCAGAGGCCATGTGACCTTGGATTTGCAATTCAACTTCAATAGATCTCAGATCCCAGCTTTCTGGAATGGCAACCATGTGTGGTCTGGAGCCTTCAGCAGCTGGAGCTTAAGGTTCCTGAAGTTGTGATCTTAGCCCTTTTGCTTGAGCTCCTTATTTTGGTCCATGCTAGATCCTGGTCTGTGTGTGGGGTTCTTATGCTGAGTGATGGATGATGAACCAGGAGGAGAGGAGGGTAGATCCTGTGAGAAAGGAGACAGTAACTGATGGGAGGGGTACCCTCACTTTTATTTTCTACTCTTATTTATCTCTTCTTGTTCCTTTAGCTGCAAAAGGAAAGGAAGGAAAAGAAAGTAAGCTAATTAATAAGCTGTTTTAGTGTTAGGATTTAGTTGTGTAAACTTCCAATAAACTACATAAGCAGTTGCAAACCAGAGGACTCAAGACCCTAACGCCTTTGTTGTGTTAATAACTTATTAAATAATTTCTGGTTTCTTCTAGTGTCTGATGCTGCTAGAATATCACAAACCTTACCATGTTCTTAAAACAAAACAAACACAAAAAGACTTTAAGACTTTTTTTCCCGACTTACCAAATTGCCTCAGGACCCCAAATTGCACGTTTCAAAACAGACCATCTCAGGAGATGTGTGACAGGAGAATAGGGGCTGGAGAAGGAATGGTCAAGATTAACACATGAACAAGCCAGTTGGTGGGGAATGGGCTGGAGACCATTCCCTATCTGGGCTTCACGTGTCAAACAGAGCATGCTTGGTCAGTATGCAGAGGGAGGCTAGAAGCTGGTCTTCCCCTGGGCGTCGTCTAATGAACAGAGCATGCTTGAAGAAGGCCCTCTAAATACAAACTAGAGAGAAGAGTACCATATAAAAGTCCTATAAAGTACAGTCTACCTTGTGATCCAATGCGCTCTGGGATCCTTCC
Organism: Mus musculus; assembly: GCF_000001635.26. Taxonomy (NCBI): domain Eukaryota; kingdom Metazoa; phylum Chordata; class Mammalia; order Rodentia; family Muridae; genus Mus; species Mus musculus. The sequence goes on along the minus strand of NC_000075.6, from coordinate 105,950,422 downwards.
TCATCCCACTAGCCCACTTCCGTTTTTGGGAGTATTTTCCCTTTCTGAATCAGCCATCTCTGCTTCTCTAACCCTGTGTCCCTGATGCGGTTCCTGGAACAAAAGTTCCTAGAATCTGGTCCCCTCTGAACTCGGACCATCCGCCCAGCTCTAAGCACACTTTTCTTTTTCCTTTCTTGGTATCTTTTTCAGATACTGGCCAAAATTCTAAGCATGCTTTCCCTGGTCTTTCTCGCTCTTTGTCTAAAGTTTTGCCACCCTTTGGCTCTTGGTTTTCTCTCTGTCCCTTCTCCATCTCTCTTCCAGGAAGCCGCAAATATTTGTGGTTTCTCTGCCCTGTTGTGTTTCTCCTGAGCCCCAGTAAAACTGTCCTTATGTTCCATTTTAACAAGATGGAGAACACAAAAGGAAACCTTGGTTTCCTTGGTAACAATAAGAAGTACAGTTACCCAGTGAGAATGAGCAATGCTGCCCAGTATCCAAGGAAACTGCTCCCACTGATAGCCTGATGTGTGGTTTAACTATTTCTCCACAAGGGACATGGGGTTCCCTCCTCCCAGAGGCCATGCTAGTTTGAATTCCTATCAGGCTCTCAGAGTTGGGAAGCACATGGGTTGAGTTGGTTCTCTTGGAAGCTTTTGAAACTCCTCATTTTTTTGAGTCCCCAGTCTGGTTTGGGCTATCTCTACTCTAGAAAGAGATTAAAACCTCTAAAATATAATTTGTTTACACTACTAAATTATTTCCAACTTAGCATTAAAGGATCATAAAATTTTCGGGGGGAGGGTGTTGGAAATGTATGAGATTGGCCCACCCCTAAGTACTGAGATAACCTATAGCTGGAAGATTTATTTATTTAATTTATATTGAGTACAGTGTAACTGTCTTCAGACACACCAGAAGAGGGCATTGGGTCCCATTACAGATGGTTATGAACCACCATGTGGTTGCTGGGTATTGAACTCCAGACCTCTGGAAGAGCAGTCAGTGCTCTTAACTGACTGAGCAATCTCTCTAGCCCTGTACTGATAGTTCTAATTCTAGGGATTTTCCCCCTTAAATTTAAGAATAATTTCTTAAATTATTGCCAGGCCATGGTGGTACATACCTTTTGTCTAGCACTCTGGAGGCAGAAGTGGATCTCTGTGAATTTCAGGCCAGCCTGGTCTACAAAGTGAGTTCCAGAACAGCCCAAGTTGCTTGTAACATAGAGAAACCCTGTCTCAAAAATATATTTTTATTACCATTATTATTTTAAAGTACATCTTAAGGTGAAATATAATACACAGGGTGGGAGGAGTCTCTTTGCAAGTCATTTGTCTGCTAAGCGTCTGGTATCAGGATGTGTAAGCAATTTCTGCTACATGGCAACAAAAGCCTGCCTAAAAGTAGGCATGATATAAATGTTTCTGCAAGGAAGATATATAAGGGCCCAACATATATGGGAAAAGATATGATAAGTTTTCATAAGAGAATGCAAATCAACACCACAATGAGATGCCATTTGAACTAACTAGAATGGAGGTCTCATGCAGCCAAGGCTGGCTTGGAGTCACACTGTAGCTGAGAATGAAAGTGAACACTGAATTCCTCCGCCTTCCACTCCTAAATTATGGGATCGCAGGCATGGCCGCCATACCCAGCCCTGGTTGCAGGCATGGCTGCCATACCCAGCCCTGGTCACAGGCATGGCCACCATACCCAGCCCTGGTTGCAGGGATTGCCACCATACCAAGCCCTAGTTGCAGGCATGGCCACCATGCCCAGCCCTGGTTGCAGGGATTGCTACCATGCCAAGCCCTGGTCACAGGGATTGCCACCATGCCCAGCCCTGGTCACAGGGATTGCTACCATACCAGGCCACATTCAGGGCTCAACTCACATCAACATCTGTTTTCCACGTGCTTGCTGGCGGCCTACTTCTCTTTTCTTTCTTTCTTTTTTTTAATACTTCTTTTCAGTATACTATCCTGTATAATTCATATTGCATTTTCCTTTTCAGAATAAAAATAAGAAACCCCGTTAACAGAATGAAGCTCCGGCTAATTGCGTTTGTCTTAATCCTCTGGACTGAAACCCTGGCAGACCAGAGCCCAGGTACCAGTATAGTTTTTGTTCATTTTTATTTGGGAAAAATGAACATTTTTTATGCCTTATCAAACTTTAATATAAAGGAATACTTTATTTACTAACAGATCAAAGTATATATCACTTGATAATAATAATAACAACAACAACAACAACAACAGCAGCCATAGGAGATAACATGACTTCATCCCTTAAAGGTAGGGAAAGCTTTGGGTAAAAAACATCATATAGCCCTGGCTAGAAAATCTTTATTCATTGATTTGCATAACTCTTAGTATCTCATATCTCTGGGAATACACTAAGCCTATTTGTGAATAGAATAGTTTCAGCCTTATCTTTAGAAACGTTGCAGAAATGCTGATCAGCAGACAACTGAGCAGGCACTTAGAAGTGAGCAGAATTCAGCTTTTGAGATGAGCATCCAAGGGTGTCTTTGCATCCTGTTTCCACCCAGGAGACTTTCATCACAGTTAAATACGATCACCAGAACAAACACTGTAGGTAGAGGTTAAAGCATTCCTTCCTCTGCAAGCTGGGTGTGTGGAGTGAGCAGATGGCTGTGGCAACTGTCTCTTACTGCAGTTTCCAGTAGGTGTTTGCTTTCCTGCGAGGAAGGGCTCCATCAAGCTTGCAGAACTCAGCATACTAAACTATTTCAGAAGTAAAATTTTAATTCACTATTCCTACATTTTCCTATAGTTTCAGGTGTCTTCACTAGGGTTTCTATTCCTGCGGTAAAACCCCATTGGCCAACATCATCTTGGATAGAAAAAGGTTTATTTGCGTTTACAATTCCACAGCACAGCGTGCCACCGAGGGAAATCAGGGAAGAGATGCAGAGCGGGAACCTAGACACAGGCGCTGATGTAGAGGACATGGAGTAGAGCTGCTTAGGGCTTTCCCATGGCCTGCCCAGCCTGCTTTCTTATAGCACCCAGGACTGCCAGCCTAAGGGTGACATTTGTTGCCTTCAGGAAACTGGGCCCTCCCACATCAATCATCGATCAAGAGAATGTATTGCAGTGTTGCTCATGGGCCAGTCTTGTGGAGGTGTTTTCTCAATTGAGGTTCCCTGTTCTCAATTCATCCTGGCTTGTGTGATATCAACATAAAAGCAGACAGCCAACCAGGCATCAGTCATTCCAAGGCTATCATAGCACAGAGTAGTAGTTTGATTTTGTTAGGTGCATATATAAAGGTTCAATCTGTCCATCCATCTCTTTTACTAATATATGCTTTCTTATATGTATATATTATATGTATATATATATGATGTGCAACATATAATATGTAATATATGGTATATGACCTATGATAAATATATATATATATATATATATATATATATGCTTCCCCTTTAGTTGGTGGAAGACAACGAATCCCACACGGAAAAACATAATCTAAGTGTTTCTGTGACTAAATCACTGCCCTTTGCCCTTTTCCCATTTGCAATATGAAATATACACGCTGAGTAGCCCCAGTCTGAACATCCTCTGTCTGTAATGGTTCAGGACCCCAACCTTTTTGAACCCCAACAACACCAAAGGAGGAAGCTGCACTACAGCCTGTGGCTTTCCCAGGTCACCTTTACCAAAGAAGACATACCTGTAATTTTTTCTTCCATCCAATTTTGGGGGATGGTCTGCGTCAATGGTGGGCCCATAGGGGAGTTGAAAAGCTGATCCCTTTGTCTCTGCATGGGGTAGCTGTGGCAATGTATGGTTCAGCCACTTTCAGACCAGACCTGGTGACGCATTGGTGACCTCTCTTTGCTTCATGCCCACGTCTGATCCCGATTCTCCTAGTTCATGGTCCCCAAAGAGTCCATACACATAAAGTCTCTCTTCATGTCCTCTGAAGTTCTCCAGCCCAAGACAACTGCTTATTCTCTGCAGTATCCAAAAATAGGTATTAATCCTCAAACCACATTGTGACCTTCTGGAGTGCTACTGTGTCATTAATTTTGTAGTACAGTATCATAGTTTGGGGCTCCAGAAATGAAAAGAAAGTTAATTATCTTCAGAGATAGATTTGAGGATGAATGATCTGTTGGGTAACTTTACTAATGAACCCTTGACATGTCAGGCAGAAGAAGTAGTTTCTTCTGTTTGACTTCCAGCGAAAACGGTCTTTGGAATTATGATAAAGCTTTGACACAAAGACATAGTCTTAAGTGACTACTGAGGTTTAAACTGTGATGGTGGAAATAGATTGCATGTTTGCTTGCTGTCTTCTTATTGTGCAGGGCCAGGCCCCGAGTACGCAGACGTGGTGTTTCTGGTGGACAGCTCCAATTACCTGGGAATTAAGTCCTTCCCATTTGTGAGAACTTTTCTCAACAGGATGATCAGCAGCCTCCCCATAGAGGCCAACAAGTACCGCGTGGCCCTGGCCCAGTACAGCGATGCTCTCCACAATGAGTTCCAGCTGGGCACCTTCAAGAACAGGAACCCCATGCTGAACCACCTGAAGAAGAACTTCGGGTTCATCGGTGGCTCCCTGAAGATAGGGAACGCCCTGCAGGAGGCTCACAGGACCTATTTCTCTGCTCCCACAAATGGGAGAGACAAGAAACAGTTCCCCCCAATCCTGGTGGTGCTGGCTTCAGCAGAGTCTGAGGATGATGTGGAAGAGGCTGCGAAGGCCCTGCGGGAAGATGGGGTGAAAATCATCTCTGTGGGGGTGCAGAAGGCTTCTGAGGAAAACCTGAAGGCGATGGCCACCTCTCAGTTCCATTTCAATCTCAGGACTGCCAGAGACCTCGGCATGTTTGCCCCAAACATGACACGGATCATCAAGGATGTGACTCAGTACAGGGAAGGGACAACTGTGGACTTAATCACAGCTGTAGCCCCAACCACACCTGCAGCCCCAGCCACACCTGCAGCCCCAACCATACCTGCAGCTCTAACCACAGCTGCCAACCACGTTGATAAGACAGGTAGGAAGGCCTTGAGGAGGCACCCAATCCCCATGGGCTCCGTATCTATCCACTCTTACCCATGGCAGCTCCCATTTGTGTTGTCTCAGGACACCAGCTGTATTGAGCTGTTGTGGGATTTCCACACACCAGCCTTTTCTTTGCCTCTGCCTGAGCCATTTCTTTCTCTGACATCAATCCTGTTGCCTTCCTTTGCCTCTTTTTGGTAGAAGAGAGCCATCATTTAAATCTCAACCCCGTATTACTCCTCTCTTTGGAAGCTTTCATTTTGGGTTCCAGCATTCCTTGGGCACATCTTATGACAGCAACCTTTCCCATGATTTTCCATCTCTCTTTGACCCTGTCCTGTACCATGAGTGGGCAGTGCCATAGGGGCAGAGTTGGCAGCTCATGTTTTTCTCTGTCTTCCTTGAACCTAGAGAGTGAGCTGGTGTCTTGTTTCTTGTTATGAGTAAATGAACATCAGGCTATCATAGATTTCAGAAACCCATCTAGATGGTTCCTTTTTCTTCATAGTCCTGGTGATGTGAAGCTTATGGGCAGTAATTCAATAAGTGACAATCAGCTAGCATATCACAGCTCCTGGTGGGAATGGGGACTGTGGGATGAGAGGCTTGTCTGCACATGTTCATGCTTTGTCACACAGGCAGTAAAGGGGTGACTTGATTGGTCAGCAGTATGGTGGGCTGCAATCTTGGGCTTGTAGCATGGTCCCTCCTGCACCATTTCTTCTAAGCTTGTGTCTAATGAATACCATCCAGTACCTGCTCCAGACAGAGGGCACTTGTTACTGTTCCAGCTATGTGGTCTGTCATCCTATGGTGATAGCTTTTACATTTATAGCTAAATATTTCACATTTCCATATATTTAATATTAGGATATATATTTTTTGCAATGCATTAGTAGTCCTTTGTAGTGAGACTCTGAACTGCTGCTATTAAGTAACAGTGTCTCCCAGCAGAGTTTAAACTGAAGAAATACTAGTAATAGTTATCAAAGGCTTATGGATAAGAATGAGAGCAATTGGGGACATTTCAAATTGAATTGGTTCAGTATCTCCCCCATGTACATAATTCAAGACCTCAGCTGTTACCTTGCCTATGTGAAAATTTCCCATTTTCTTTCCTGAGGACCCCCAAGGACATCTCTGGGGACCCCTTCATCCATGCTGATGTTTATGTATTCAGAGCTACTCAGGATCAGCCTTTACCCCAGCTATCAAAGTGTGTCCTTTTAGGGCTTATGACCCCAGCCCCTGCAGCATGTGAATTGGTTCAGTATCTCCCTCATGTACATAATTCAAGACCTCAGCTGTTACCTTGCCTATGTGAAAATTTCCCATTTTCTTTCCTGAGAACCCCCAAGGACATCTCTGGGGACCCCTTCATCCATGCTGATGTTTATGTATTCAGAGCTACATAAGTTAGGTAAGTTCTGATTTCCATTCCAGAAGCCATCTCTGTTACCTTCCAGCTTCCGTCCAGCTGCCTGGACTGCCTTCCCTTCTGCTCCGGGAAACCCTGGATTTCATGTAGAAACACATTGTGCCTTCTCTTCATTTACTTTGATTCTTGACTCCGTTGGCCCAAAATAGGAACGCTAATGCTCCACTTGCTCACACCTTCTTATTGAAGGATGCTGTACTTATGTCTTAGGTGAGTTTTCTATGATGTCTTCAAAGCAGAGCACCAGTCACTGGGGACATGGGCCTAGAAAGCACCAGTAAGAAACAGGGAAAACAAAACAGGAGGTTGCACACGCCGTCCTGATGATGAGGCAAATGGGCCAGTCACAGCTCTAGGTGTGTGTGTGCAGTAAGAATGCTGCTCTGGTGAGAAGCCTGGCCATGCCTCTGAAGTACAGCAGCACAATTCCCAGCTTGGCAGACTTCCCTGGCTGCTCTCTGACTCTTCGGGTATCTCTTAGTCTGGTCTCTTTGGAACAGTGGAGCTCTGACTCTTTCTTAGAGGGTCCCATGTATTGATCATATTTCTACTCCTTGTAGTACAAGACAGGGTACTGCATGGAAGGGTCCTTGCCTTCTGGAAGTTAAGGCAAGGCTGTGTTAACAGTGATTTTAAATTATGGCCTAGATGCTTAGGACTGTGGGTAGTTTTTTTTTTTATCTTCCTCCTCCTCCTCTTCTTCCTCCTCCTTTTCCTCCTCCTCCTCTCCCTCCTCCCCTCCTCTTCTTTCTCCTCCTCTTCTTCCTCCTCTCCTTACTCTTCATCCTCCTCCTCTCCTTCCTTCTCCTCTTCCTCCTCTCCTTCCTCCTCTTCCCCCCTTCTATTCTCCTTCCTCCCCCTTTTAAACTTTTTGTTGATTCTATGTGAGCCTCATATCATGCACTCCAGTCCTCTGTATCTCCCCATCCCTTCACATCCTCTTCTCTCCCTTGCAATTTTCCCCCAAAGAAAACGAAAAAAAAAACCCAAAACAAACAAAAAAACAAAACAAAAAAACCAAAAACAAAAAACAAACAAAACAAAGCATAGAAAATATCTCATCATGAAAGGTGCAGTTTTGGAGCTGTAGGATCCGCCCCTTCACGTGCTCCAGCAGTTCATAGATGAGATAGATGTTAGGGTGGGTTAACTCAAAGCCCTGGATCTGGCCCAGGTGGCAGCTGAGTTGGATAGCTTGCTAGCTCTCCCGCATTTGGGTAGTGTTCTTAACCTGTGGACTTCTGTTCCCTTCCTTGTAAAGTGAGGGGAATTGTGTATATCTGCTAACAAGGGTGAAGGGACTTGTGTGATGTTTGTTTATTGCTATTGATACTAACAGCTGTTGGCAAATAAATGCTGAATTGGGTAGGTCATGCTGGGACTTAGTTTACTCAGTGGTGTGGGATTCTGAGTACAGTTCATTTGAATTAGTTTTAATTAATTTTCTACAAATACTCCTTTTCTCACCAGGAGCCCCACACTAGAGCACTTGGCCTGAGACTCCAGATTCTTGCAAACAAATGCCTGTGTGACATCTCCTCTGGGATGTTCAATGCTAAGTGGATGCTAACATGTCTGAGATGGAACTCTAGAGTCCTACCTGTAACTCACTCTTCCTACTGTCTCAGAAGGACACACTGACCCCATTCATGCAGATGTGCAAGCCCTAAGCCCAAGAGTTTCCTTCTGTTTCTGTTTGTGTCCAGTCATTAAGCTTTCTGCTGCCTCTAGTCATTCATCAGAACTGATCTTGTTGCTCTATTTCATTGCTATTGTCCTGCCCCTTGCCTGGCCTAGAAGAGGTGTTGTTGTAACCTTGAGTTCCTAATTTCCTCCAGTACCTAGAGCGATACTTAAGATGCGGGACAAAAATGGGGTCCCGAGTCTACTCGGGGCTAGGGCCACTGGGCGAGGCAGACTCTAGGTTGCCGCTGGGCGGGCATTGGACTGTGAGAAGCCTCAGGACCCCGCTCTGGGGGTGGTAAGGAAGGCGCACACAGCCTGGGGTCCTCACGGAACTGCCTGAGTCTGGCTTTGACTTTCAGGCACCACAGACACTGCTGGGTACCTCGGAAGAGCTGCTGGGTACCTTGGAAGAGCTGGGCCACACGGAGGTCAGGGATGACAGGTTCTCACTCTTGGACATCCCAGATGCTGATGTATATTGGGGAAGAGCTGAGAACAGAGTGGGGACCCTTGGGTGGACTCTGTCCTGGGGACAAAAGGGCAGAGAGGAGAGTCTGGCTAGCTCAGGTGGCTGGTTCGGAGGGTGGGTTGGCTTGCTGCTGGCAGCTGGAGCGCAGGGAGGCTTCCCAGCAGGAGGTTAGACACACGCATGGCTCTGTAGAGGGAGATCTACTCCATTGCTCCAGCACTGCGGATCCTGATGAGAAGAGGCAGTTCTTGGTTTTAAAGCATTTATTGAAGAAAGGCAGAGAGAGGGAGAAAGTGGGGAAGGAGAGGCCAGCCATAACCATGTGGAGAGAGGGGGATGAGGGGGGTGGGGAAGGGAACAAGAGTAAGAGCAAGAGAATAAGAGAGGCAAGAGAGGGAGGAAGGGACAAGCAGCTCCTTTTATAGTGGGCTGGGGCTACTTGGCTGTTGCTAGGTAACTGTGGGGGTGGAGTCCAGACAATACCAGGAGCTTGGGGCATTGCCTACAAGACTGATGGCCGCACAACTCTCTGCAGGGGGCTGTGGGAGGCTGTAGATTCAACAGGAGCCAGGGGCCCAGGAGGCATGGCCAAACTCCTACTGTCCCATGAAGGTAGGAGTTTGGCCTATGCTCAACCGGGGACCAGGCTGTCTGTACACAGTTCACCACCCAACATTAAGACATTTAAAACAGGTCATGTGACTCCCAGGAGATCTGGGAGATCTGAGATCTCCCTCTGAGCTCATCACCATGGCTTCCCTTCATCCATTGGCTCTAGCCACTATGTATGTCTTGCTTGTCTCTGCCTTTTGCTATTCTTTCTCCTAAAATTTCTTTCTTCCAAATTCCCTATGATCGAATCCTACACATTTCATCCAAATGGGACCCTTTCAGAAAGGCCTGTCCCGACTTCACAACTCGCATGGGTGAGAGTCTCTTCCCCAACCACACATCCAGTAGAGCCAATCAAGCCACCTGCTTTGCTGTCTTTATAGCAGTTGTCACCTCTTGAAAGAAAGTAATCTGGCCACCGAGTGTGAGTTTATTGAGGTCAGAAATATGTCTGCTAACCCATCCCTGCATGTCCGCGTGAGAGAGTGATGAAAGTGGTGGCAGCCATGATGGTCACCTTGCTGATGAGAGTTGGGTGTGGACGAGGGTATTATTGTAGAGGTGGTCACAAAGATGGCTGCAGCAGTGCTGGCTATAAGCATGTGGCAGGAAACTGGCTAAGTATAGAAGAAAGTATACACACAAAAACCTCTGAACTCAAGGACCTTGCCAGTCTTATTCAGAATTCTGCTGTTGTGTTTAATAAGGGGAAGCAATTCAGACTGGGTCTGTGGTAACCCCGTCCATTTGCATTAGCATCTCAACCATCCTGGAAGTCCTCTCATCCCAGGCCAGTGGTCTTTCCTAACCTCACAACTTTTCTGTCTCCACAGTTCCCTTTCCCACCTCTTGCCAGAAGGACTCCCTTGCCGACCTTATATTCTTGGTGGATGAGTCAGTGGGGACCACACAGAATCTGAGGGACCTGCAGAACTTCCTGGAGAATGTCACCAGCTCTGTGGATGTGAAGGACAACTGCATGCGGCTTGGGCTGATGAGCTTCAGCGACAGGGCTCAGACTATTTCTTCCCTGAGGTCAAGCGCCAACCAGTCTGAATTCCAGCAGCAAATCCAGAAACTCTCTCTCCAGACTGGGGCATCTAATGTTGGGGCCGCCATTGAGCAGATGAGGAAAGAAGGCTTCTCAGAGTCCAGTGGCAGCAGGAAGGCCCAGGGCGTCCCCCAGATTGCTGTGCTGGTCACCCACAGAGCATCAGATGACATGGTGCGGGAGGCTGCACTGGATCTGCGCTTGGAGGGTGTAACTATGTTTGCAATGGGCATCGAAGGGGCCAACAACACGCAATTAGAAGACATAGTGTCATACCCTTCCAGGCAGAGCATTTCCACACACAGCTCCTACAGTCACTTGGAATCATACAGTGGGAACTTCCTGAAGAAGATCCGCAATGAAATCTGGACCCAAGTTTCTACTCGTGCTGAACAAATGGAGCTGGATAAAACCGGTATGTCTAGAAGACACTTGTTATTACATAGCTAATGGGAATGGTTGTCTGGGTTTGGGGCAGAAATAGGCATTGAGCAAAACTCAGTCAGGGGACTTTTAAGGGTTGTGAGAACATTAAAAAACAAAAACAAAACAAAACAACAACAACAAAAAAACCAAAATGAAATCTGGATAATGGTTGCATAGCTATAAATATGCCAAGATCCATCAAACAACATACTTAAACAATGGATCGATTTTATAATGTACCAATTGTGCCTCAGTAAGATGTAATAAAGCCATACACGTTATACATAAAACATGTTTTATAGTGTAGATGGACACAGAGAAGAAAAAAATAATCTATAGTCCCACCTTCAGATAACACTGGACTTGGCTTGTTTTTTAATGATGTCTCTTTGCTTGTTGCTCTGTCTCTGTTTCTCAGAGCATTAATAAATCAAAGGGCATTTACATTTTCCAGATACTGTAATGGTGAGAAATGTCAGTGTCCAGGAGCCTGGGCATTTATGTCCTCTGACCAGAGCATTTTCTATTCCTAGACACGATAAGATAGAAACTAAATTGTAATAAAATGACTGTTAGGGGTGTGGCATCCTACCAGAAAGTCGATTTTGTGACTGACTGGTCTAGTGCCACCCAGTTGACAACAAACGTCTCTATTTTAAAAGCCAAATCTGCACATTGGTAGCTCTACCTCTGTTTAACTGAACTTATGTCAGGGGACAGATTTCATCTCTGCCTAACCAACTGGTGGACACGTTCTGTAGCTGATGTTTGAGGGTTAGTTACCACCAGCCAGTGAGTTATAATCGGGATGACTTTTGATTTTATTTAATTAAGGATGTATTTATCGTGTGAGTAGGAAGCGTTTGAGGTACAAGCACGCATGTGGCCTGGCACTCGGTGGAATTGAGAGGACAGTGTTTGAGTCACTTCTTGTTTTCCACCATGGATTCTGAGGATTGGACTCAGGGTGTTGGGCTTGCATGGCTATTACATTACTTACTGAACAATTTTGCTGACCCTAACTTTTATTTAATTTTAAAGTATCCTTAGTATAATGGGTGGGGTTTTTTGTACAGGTACATGTGCTCCTGTGTGTGTACATACTTATGTGTGCCTGCATGTAGCGACCAGAGGTCACTGCCGTGTCTTCTTCAATTGGTTTCCACCTTACATTTTGGGGTTGGGTTTCTCACTGAACCTGGAGCCCCCAGGTTCGTCTAGACTGGCTGGCCAACAAACCCTAGGAATCTTCCTGACTCTACCTCTCCAACACTAGGATTACAGTGGCCCCCTCACCCCTTAATGTAGTTGCTCACACTTGGGCAGCAAGGGCGTTCCTGGCTGGGCTCTCAGTTGGTGGAGTAGGAGCATCAGTGACAGATGACGAGTGTTGTCCAGTGTCTGGTGAGAGGACAGAGGGCAGGGAAGCCTTGGGGTCTGCTGCGCTCGCCCCACATGCTCTCTTTAGCATCACTGGCCACTGCTGCCTTACTCTGGTGAGTGCTCCGCTCTTTATTATGTATCAGTTCGCTTTGCTCTATCTCAAGGTTTGCAAGCCCAGATCAACCTGTGCTTGGCAGAGGACCGTGATCTTGGCCCCAAAGCTTTGGGTATTGATCTCCATAGTTGTAATTCTCTGGGTTGGACTTATTTATTTCTTAAGGAATGGTGACTCAAAGCCTACAGCAGTGTCAGGAATCACTAATGCCCCCAAGCTGCCAACAACAAGAATTCTAAAATGGCCAAGTTGCCCTGTGTTTAGAAGATTGGCTCATTTACATAAGGAGATAATGGCATGGGGAAACTTAAGGTTTGAAAATGTGCTCTTCGTTTACTGGCTGTGTGATCTTAGATAAATCACTATGCCTTGCTGTGTTTCCATGTTTTCCCAAGATGATGGTACATTTCAAAGGTTAAAATGGATAGAAAGATCCAGGTACCATACCAACACAGAGGCTTATTTTTGTTTGTTTGTTTGTTTGCTTTGTTTTTTTTTGTTTTGTTTTGTTTTTTTGGTTTTTTTTGAGGCATGATTCTTTGTGTAGCCCTGGCTGTCCTGAAACTTGCTCCTTAAACCAGGCTGGCCTTGAACTGGGAGATCTGCCTGTCTCTGCTTCTTGAGTGTTGGGATTAAAGGCATGCATCATCAATGCCTGGTTCTGAGGCCCTGTTCTTTAGATTCTCTACAGCCTCATGTTCCCTCACAAAGCCTGGGACAAAGTTCCCTGGAGATGCTTCGTGACTGACAGAGCACTCACTGCCCACACTCACGTTTGTTTCCTTTTTAGGCTGTGTGGATACAAAGGAGGCCGACATCTATTTTCTCATTGATGGGTCGTCCAGCATCCGTAAGAAAGAGTTTGAGCAAATCCAGATATTTATGTCATCTGTGATAGACATGTTTCCTATCGGCCCCAACAAAGTTCGGGTCGGAGTTGTGCAGTATTCACATAAGAATGAAGTGGAATTTCCTGTCTCTCGCTACACGGATGGCATTGACTTGAAAAAGGCTGTTTTTAACATCAAGCAACTCAAAGGTCTTACATTCACCGGGAAAGCCCTGGATTTCATATTGCCTCTCATAAAGAAGGGAAAAACAGAGAGGACCGACAGAGCCCCCTGTTACCTCATCGTGCTGACTGATGGAAAGTCAAATGACAGCGTTCTCGAACCTGCCAACAGACTGCGGGCTGAGCAGATCACCATTCACGCCATCGGGATTGGCGAGGCAAACAAAACACAGCTGCGGCAGATTGCTGGGAAGGACGAAAGGGTTAACTTCGGGCAGAACTTCGATTCTCTGAAGAGCATAAAAAATGAAATCGTTCACCGCATCTGCTCTGAAAAAGGTAAGAGAACCAAAGTGAAACCCAGAAAGGGATGCAGAAAAGTCAGGCGAGGATGGGAGTGGAGCTCAGTGGTAGGACACTTGCTTGGAGTGGATGAGCCCAAGGTTTGAGCCTCAGCAAGGCAGGCAAGCAAGCAAGCAGGCAAGCAAGCAAGCAGGCAAGCAGGCAAGCAGGCAAGCAGGCAAGCAGGCAAGCAGGCAAGCAGGCAAGCAGGCAAGCAGGCAAGCAGGCAAGCAGGCAAGCAGGCAAGCAAGCAAACACACCCAACAATAACAACAGAACCAAAGTTGGGTATTATAGAAGGTGGCTGAGGTTTTCACTGGAAAGAAAGGACAAGGATGCAAAATATGAGTGATTTTTTTTTTTCCTGAGCCACTGGAAAGAAAAGCAAAGAAGCAAATGTGAAGTACTGTGGGCAGAATCCCATGTCCTGGGATTCATCTTCCTCTTTCCCCTGCTGGGGAACATAACACAGTTGTCATATACAGTTGGGGGTCTAAGAACAAGAAGATGAGAAGGAAGAGTCCCCAGTGTCTCCTGGGTTGACTACAGGAAAAGAGCTTTGGGAGGCACAACATAGAGGGTACCATAGATTCTTCTTCAGAGAAGAAGGTTCTAGGCTGATGTGAGGAGGCTGGCACAGTGTTTGTAGTTCAGGTATCCAGTCATGGACAAGGAAATGGATCCTAACTAGTGAGTGGTGCTTAGAATGCTAAGGAGGCTAGGCCTGAGGGACCAGAGAACAGCAGTACACCCCACAGCCGATGCTGATGGACCGACACAGTATGTCTGTATGCTGGACTAAAGTACGCCAACAGCAACTCTTCAAGCCCAAGGTTACAGAATAGTATTGCTCGTTTTTCTCATCTGCAATAGGCTGGGCAGTTCAGGTCCAGTGGACAGGCAGGGGCTTCCACCCGAGGTGGACCTGAAGTGGTGCTCCTTGCCTCCAAATGTGGACAGTGAGGCCTGAAGGGAGCTTGCCATACTCAGTTGCTTTGATGGTAGCACCCAGAAGAGGCTGGGCTGCTGTTTCTTGGTTACTGGTTCAAATTTAGTTGGGGGGAGGGGGGTCGTCATGTCTTGTTGCAAGGAAGGCTGGGGCACGCATTCTCCTGCTGGGAAAACATCTGCCTGGATGACCCTTGATTAACAGGTAAAAATGGGAAAACATTAATTAGCATTCTAGAAGCAGACCCTATCACGTGTAGAAATAAGGGAGTAGCTTCCGTGGATGTTAAATGCATATAAAAGTATGTAAGCCTTGATATGTGTCGCACACACAAGTGTTGCTAGCAGTTTGCTTTACCTTGGGGCTTTGGTAAAGCCATATTCCTATTGTTTTAATTTTAAAGATTTTAAAAAAAGTTTTATGTGTTGAGTGTTTGGTCTGCATATATGTGTACCATGTAGATGCTATGTTTGCAGAGGTCAGAAGAGGGCATCAGAACCACTGGGGCTGGAGTTATGGATGGCTGTTAGCTACTGTGTGGATGCTGCGAGTTAAATCTGGGTCCTCTGCAAAGACAACAAGTGTTGTAAACTGCTGAACTGTCTCTCCAGCCCTAGTAACACTCATTTTCAAAAGCTTATAGAAGTTGTACATGCATATATATATATATATATATATATATATATATATATATATATGTACACACACATATATGTATATATATACACACATATATATATGTATATATGTATATATACCCAGTTTCTATAAGGGCTGTGTGTGTGTGTGTGTGTGTGTGTGTATGTGTGTGTGTGTGTATGTGAAGGAATAGTCCCTGGTGAATGAATATATGTGTGTACTAAAGCATGTAATATCTTAAAACAAAACAAAACAAAACAAAACCTTGTCACTACAATTTCTAGAGTTGACTTATTTATCAAATAATTTAAAATTATCCCAGAACATAATGTTGCTTCAGGATTACTTAGATTTATGTTTTTCATGACGATTTTGCATTAATTTCATGACTGTGTTTAAATGAAACATTAGTCCCAGAAATGCTGAGAATTGGTTACTCTGGCTCTGTTTAACTTTTAAAATCACCATTACAGCTTTAACGTTTAATTACCTTGAAGCTTGGTACTTCTATGTACTTAAGAGTTATGAATGAATGAGTGATGAATGGGTGAATGATGAATGAATGATGCATGAATGGGTGAATGAATGAATGATGAATGAATGAATGATGAATGAATGAATGATGAATGAATGATGAATGAATGAATGGGTGATTGTATGGATGAAGGATGGGCATTTGGGATTGGCATTTTCTTTTTAAAGTTCCTTGGGTTGTCCTCAGTGAATTTCTGATGCAGGGTTCTTGTCAGGTTTCTTCTACCAAAGTTACAAGTAAAAATGTCCGACGTAACAGCCATGCCCTGGGACAATTTTACATTTTTCTCATAAGTGCATTTGTGATTGCTTACTGTGTCCTCCTACATAAGAACCACACTGATTTCTGATCTTTTTCTCCCAAACAGGATGTGAAGACATGAAGGCAGACATCATGTTTTTGGTGGACAGTTCTGGAAGCATAGGGCCTACAAATTTTGAGACAATGAAAACTTTCATGAAAAATCTGGTGGGGAAGATTCAGATTGGCGCCGACAGATCCCAAGTCGGTGTTGTTCAATTCAGTGACTATAACAGGGAAGAATTCCAGCTTAATAAATACTCCACGCATGAGGAAATTTATGCAGCCATAGATAGGATGTCTCCCATCAACAGAAACACTCTGACAGGAGGAGCACTAACCT
Organism: Mus musculus; assembly: GCF_000001635.26. Classification (NCBI taxonomy): domain Eukaryota; kingdom Metazoa; phylum Chordata; class Mammalia; order Rodentia; family Muridae; genus Mus; species Mus musculus. Next base: position 105,934,085 of record NC_000075.6, on the reverse strand, counting down.
TTGTAAATGAATACTTTGACCTTTCCAAGGGGGGGCGCCCCCAGGTCAGAAAGTTCCTTATCCTCCTCACAGATGGAAAAGCTCAGGACGAAGTGGGGGGCCCAGCCACGGCTCTCAGGAGCAAAAGTGTGACCATCTTCTCCGTGGGTGTGTATGGGGCCAATAGGGCTCAGCTGGAGGAGATCAGTGGAGATGGCAGTCTGGTTTTCCATGTTGAGAACTTTGACCATCTGAAGGCCATAGAGAGTAAACTCATCTTTCGAGTGTGTGCTCTGCATGGTAAGTGCCCCACCCCCACCCCTCTTCCCTTTAAGCCTCCAGGATGTGAGATATTGACTTACCTCACACTAAGAGGGCTGCACTCTGGTCTCAGACACTTCCTAGACTTCAGTGTTTTAAGTTTTGAGTCGTACCCATATTTTTATGTGTATGGCTGCTTAGTCTGCATGGATGTCTGTATACCACACGCACACACTCAGTGCCCACAGAGGTCAGAAGAGGGTTTCAGACCCCCTGGAACTGGAGCTACCGATGGCTGTGAGCTACCATGTGGGTGCTGGAAACGGAACCTGAGTCTTCTGGAACAACACTCAGTGTTCTTAATTGCTGAGCCACCCTCCCAGCTCCCTTTTCTTTGGTTTAAAAAACTCTCTTTATTTGAAAAAAAAATATAGAATTGAGCATATTCTCCCATACCCACATACCCTCTCTTCTCTTCCCTTCTTGGCCCCCTTCCCATTAATTCGTTCTGTCTCCATAGATATTTTTACTTCTACTTTTAGTCAATTAGAATGCTTTCATGCCTCTATAATATCATCCAGGGCAGGAAGTAATTAGAAGCATCCATGCATCTTCCTTTTAGCTGAATTAAATGGTAACCTCGACAGCTCCGATCTACCAAGAACATCCCTCATATTTTAAATACACAGTGTGCATTTTTATTGATTGGTAGTCTTCTGGCAGCTAGGCATTTGTCTCTTCATATACTATCACTTGTGAAATTATAGTGTGTGCCTTTCTCCCTGATGGCTTAAGGTTACCACATTTCTCTCATAAATTATAGTGCTTTTTAAAAAGTATTGAGCAATACTCAGTTTGAGTCAACCCCCCACCCTTTTTTTTTAGTGCTGGGAATTGAGCTTCCTGCCTCACTAGTGCTAGGCCACTGAACTGCATCCCAGCCCAGATGCTATCTGATTTAACCTCTCTTGAACTAGAGCTTGCTATTGAGCTGCACGAGGCCTGAAGGCTCACATTTAAAAGCCTGTCATGTGCCCTCATCTGTTTTGGAAACAGCTAAGGGAGCAAGTGAAACCATCAGAAGTCTGTTGTGTGTTCTCCTGGCAGCATAGAAACATTCATTGGGTTTCATCCTTCAAAACTGGGTGTTCAGAATTTTTAGAAAGTTAACAAATGAAACACCTGTTGCAACCTGAGCTTTGGGTGTTATCTTGGGACTCTCCAGTAACGACCTAACTGGAGTCTTCTTTCTCTACATGTGGCAGTGATTCTCAGGTTCTTGATAGCGTTGAGAGGTGTACTAAAGGACCAGGCCTTCAACTTTAGACTCTTCATTTTGATAAATACTAACATTGGCAGAGCACTGTCTGGAACATAAGGTAAAACTGCCTCATATAGCAACCGACTTGAATAATTGAGAGCCTCACTGGCTGAAATAAAGACTGGAGGTAAAACAGGCTGGTAGGAAGTCAAGGATGACGTGAACTTTGGAGGGCAGATGCCTAGGTTATCAAGGAAAGGAAAAAAATTACCGCGAGAGTCTAGACTTTGAAGAGCACCAGAGTGGTCTGTTGGCTTTGAAAATGGAAGAGGGCATGGGGCCAGGGAAACAGAGATGGGCACTTTCATTCTCCCATCCGCATATCCATCCATTCCTACGTTTGAGTTCTGGAGGCCAGGATGGAGCACACATTAAGTGGGGAGTTCCATGATACATCTGGGGAGGTTTGTGTACTGGGGCCACAGAAGACAGCTGGAGCCATAGAGAGTGGAATATAATCCCCAGCCTACACAAAGAGTTCCTGAACTCTCCAAGACAGCAGGCTGTGTTTTGTTTTGCAAACCCTAGCGTGTCTCCCATTATTATTGTCCTTGAATTGGCCTCTGACGTTGTTTTTATGCTGAAAGCTAATTAGCAGAGGCACCCTTGGATCAGAGATGCAACAGAATGGAATAGTGCGGTATAAGGGCCATCAGCCATGAAGCCCCTTAGTTAAGGGCGCGTGTGCCCTTAGAATCCTGCTCTGCAACTTGCCCTTGGCTGAGCTATAAAAATGCCAGCAACCACCTTGTAGAACCAAGTGAGACAGGGGCTCAACTGGCAAAGTGCTTGCCACAAAAATATAAAGATCAGAGCTTGATCCCCAGGTTCCATTGAAAAAGCCAGAGTTTTCAAACATGTGCCTATAACTTCAGTGTTGAGGAGGTAGAGACAGTCAGAGCCTTGGGGCTTGCTGGCCATCCAGCCTAACCTACTTGGCAAGTTCTAGACCAGTGAGGGACCTTGTTTCAGAACCAAGGTAGATGGTGTTCTGAGGAGTGAAACCCGAGGTTGCTTTTTGGCCTCCACATGCACACAGCTATACACATATGAGAGAGATGAGACATGGGTAATGAGGTTGGGGCGCCGTGTACCTAGAATGCTCATGGCAAACGTTGACCATATTCCCTCAGTGTATGTAGGTGGCATGGTGGAGTTTGTGAGTGCCTGGTGTTTACTTCTTTTTCAGATTGCAAGAGGATCGAACTCTTAGACATCGTGTTTGTGCTGGACCACTCAGGCAGCATAGGTCCACGTGAGCAAGAAAGCATGATGAACCTCACCATCCACTTGGTGAAGAAGGCAGACGTTGGTAGGGACCGAGTGCAGATTGGAGCGCTCACATACTCCAACCATCCCGAGATCCTCTTCTATCTTAACACTTACTCAAGTGGATCAGCCATTGCTGAGCATCTGAGGAGGCCCAGGGACACCGGAGGGGAGACCTACACTGCCAAGGCTCTTCAGCATTCCAACGTCCTGTTCACAGAAGAGCATGGCAGCCGCCTGACGCAGAACGTGAGGCAGCTGATGATTGTCATCACGGATGGCGTGTCCCACGACCGAGATAAACTCGACGAGGCAGCACGGGAACTCAGAGACAAAGGCATCACCATCTTTGCAGTGGGTGTAGGAAATGCCAACCAAGATGAACTGGAGACCATGGCAGGGAAGAAAGAAAACACTGTCCATGTAGACAACTTTGACAAACTGAGAGATATTTACCTGCCTCTGCAAGAGACTCTGTGTAATAATTCACAAGAGAGTAAGCCGTCATAACTATTGTTTAATACTTTGTTGAGACTTGATTATGATGTGTGTTGATCATATTCACACCCCCTCCTTCCTTTAACCTCTCCCAGACCCACCTCTCGCCTCCACTCCCCCAGCTTCACATCTTCTTTTCCAGTTTGGGCTGCCCAGATACTTGTGGATGTGGGGCTAGCTGTGGGGCTAGACACCCTTAAAGAAAAGCGAGTCTACTTCCCCCAGAAGCCACCCACTGCAAACAGTTCCTCAGTTAGGGATGAAGACTGGTGATCCCTCCCACTTCCATGACAGAATGCTCACCTATTGATCTCATGCAAGACTCAGTCACAGCTACTCTCCTATCCTCAAGACGCTGTATTATCTGGTCCTCTTCAACCTCTGGCTCCTACAATCTTTCTCCCTTCTGTTCCATGATGGTATCTGAGCTTTTAGGTGTGTGATATATGCATGTGTACCTATTCTTCTCTGTGTGTGTCTGAGTGTGTGTATCACCCCTCCACCCATCTGTCCTGTTGCCATGTGGGTCACTCTCAAAAATTTATGATGTATCTTACACACACTGGACTATGTCACACCACTGTCTACAGCATTTTGGAAGCTTTCTAACTCTCTCCAACCGTTGTGCACTTATCCCATCTTATCCCTTCTCATGTCTTCTTTCCTATTCTGAAATTTCTTCACCTCTTTGTGCACTTCGTTCTAACCCCTGTGATCAGCTTATCACTTGCCTGTAGCCAATCTACTTAACAAGTTTAAGCTTTGTTTGCTCCATGCTCCCAGACTCGCACACTTGTCTTTCTCTTGGTGTTAGCACTTAGTGCATAGCTTAATGTGGTGAGCTTCTCTCATCTGCCCCCATCAAATGACTGCGGGTTCATCAGCCTCTTGTTCATTACTGGGTCCCTGCCAAATCCAGTACATCACTAACCCTGGTTTTGTCCTAGGAATATGCATGCTACTTTATTCTTGTCTCCTATGACACCTTTCAGAAGTGGATGCTGAGATGGAGTTTGGGGTACACACATTTTAAGGAATCACACTTGTGAAATAAAAAGAAAGGCAGGGTAGGCAGAAGTTAGCCCGTGATGCATGTCCAATGAGGCTGTAAACTTAGTAGCACTGGTGCAAGCACTTCCCAAGATGGCTGCCCAGCATCAGGCTAAGATGGCAAGGATGGGGTGAGGAGGGAGTGTGAACTGCCCTGGGAAAGATGTCATTTGCAAGACATCTCTATACGGAAATCAGACCTGAAGGAGCTGACAGCTGGAGCTTCCACTCACTGCAAGAAGCTTAATCTTTCTTGAAGGCTTGTCTGGGCAGCTTGGCTCTGTGTCTGCCCCTCTGCTTCACGGGGAATTGTGTGACGCTGGGCAACCAATGGTTTCCATCTGTGATTGCCCTTCTGCTGTTCAGAGCCAGGGACTCTGACTGGAGGTTGGAGAAAGTTATCTCTTGGTTTTAGAAAATTTCACATTGAGCTTCAGGGGGATGGTCCTGTGCAATGTTTATGAACAGTGCACACTTGTTTCATACACGTCTAATATTGAGACATTAGAAAACTGAAGTAGAAAAAGTCTATTTTATGTGCTTTTATGAATCTACCCAACTCTGAATTCCCCTTTCTATACATGCACAGTTAGAATGTGTCATGAGCTGGTTGGGAATTACGATGTTAGTGCATGCCCAAAGAATTTTGGAAATGATACTATTTAATACACATGTAAACTGGCAACATCAGCAACAACAGAAGTTTCAGCAATACACTGTGGTATTGCTACCTCGCCCCTTCTGATCTGCAGACATTGCAGAGACTTCCAGGCTTGCAAAATATCTCTTCATGGGAGTATTCAATCTGTTCAAATTACCTACTTCCTTTCTGAATAGCCTGCAGTATCTTTCTCAATACCTCATGCAAATATAATTACACTTTGAAAAACGTCTATTATCCTCCCCTTTCCTGATATTTTTCCTTCTCTTTGCAGTCCAATCACTGAGTCTCTCCTCTGTTAATTTATCTCAATTCCCTGCTAATGCAAAACAATTTAAGTATTTAGCAAAGCAATTTGAGTAGCTCAGTAATGGAACAATTTAGAATGATGCATGAGGAAATAATTTATACTTCTCCTTTCTGTTCCAGCTTGTAACCTTCCGGAAGCTGATGTGATTTTCCTTTGTGATGGCTCTGACATGGTGTCTGATTCAGAGTTCGTTACCATGACAACTTTCTTGTCAGACTTAATTGATAATTTTGACATTGAGTCTCAAAGAATGAAGATTGGGATGGCTCAATACGGGAGCCGGTATCAGGAAATTATTGAGTTGGAAAGCTCTCTGAACAAGACTCAGTGGAAGTCTCAGGTCCACAGTGTGGCCCAGAGCAAGGGGTTGCCACGCCTTGACTTTGCTCTCAAGCATGTGAGTGACATGTTTGATCCATCCGTTGGCGGGAGAAGGAACGCTGGTGTCCCTCAGACTCTGGTTGTTATAACATCTAGTTCTCCACGCTATGATGTGACAGACGCGGTAAAGGTCCTGAAAGACCTTGGCATCTGTGTCCTGGCTTTGGGCATAGGGGATGTTTATAAGGAACAGCTTCTGCCCATCACAGGCAATTCAGAAAAGATAATTACTTTCCGAGACTTTAATAAGCTAAAGAATGTGGATGTGAAGAAGAGAATGGTTCGTGAAATTTGCCAGAGCTGTGGGAAAGCCAGTGAGTGTCTTGCTGTTGTTTGGTTTTATCAACCAAGGCTTCCTGTGCCTTTGTTTCATAAGGGTATACTGTGGGCTAGCCCCTGAGGAATCCATTTAGAACACCGTGTGCTGAGAGGAGACATCGATTGCTGCTTCTCCCTGGAAGCTCTCGATTAGTCAACCTTCCTCAGTGGCAGGATTGGGTACAGAGCACAAGGGGATAGGGTTGGCTGTGTCTTGTAGACATCCCTGTCTTCTCACTACAGCCAGAGTTTCTGCTCCTTTCATACACGGAGCTCTGTCCCTTGTACAAGGAGATGAAGGATCGTGTCTTTCATCTGGTAGGATGTAAGAAAAATGAATATTCAGTATTGAAACTTTAACTGTTTCAATATTGTGTTAAACTAGTAACAGACTCTGTGTTGTATGTGCTGTTTATGTGTATATGTGTATATATATATATACACATATATATATATTTATAAATATGTATAGAGTAGATTTGTAAAAATGTTATTTTTATGGTTTTGCTTTTGTGTGTGGATGTTTTGCCTGCCTGTATGTCTGTGGACCATATGCATGCAGTGACCTCAATGACCTTAGGGACTAGAAGAGGGCATCCAATCCTGTGGAACTTGTCTGCTCGCAGCTACCATGTGGGTGTGGCTGCAGTGGTCCACAAAAGTCAGAAGAGGGTGTCAGAGCCCCTGGAACTGGAGTTGCAAATGGTTGTGAGCCAGCCTGTGGGCACTGGAAGCTGATTCTGGGTCCTCTGCAAGAGCAACACGTGATCTTAATTACTGAGCCATCTGTCTAGCCCTGGTTTGTTTCCCTTTTTAAGAATAACATCTTCATGATCGTAACGTAGTAAAGATTTTAGTTATCTTTACAGATTACGTAATCCACAAATGTAAATGGTTGTAAAAGCCTCTTGGATGTTGTAGAGGAATCAGCTTGGCAGGGTGTGAGGTCAGGAAACTGTAGAATGGTATTCTACAGGGATGTCACTCTTCAGCGGCAGCTGGCAGGAGCCACAGGGCACTCAGGTTCTGTGCATTTGGGGCTAGGAGTTGGGAAGACACCACAGAAGCAGGCATTTCTCACTATATGGAATTTGTGTATGGGCAGTAATCCTCCCTACTGCCATCTCCAGAGCCATGATGCTGGAGGCTACTGCATCCTTTATAGCATGTGTCAGGCTCTCCAAGTGCTCCCTGTTTTTTCGTGTCCTGCTTGGGTACTTGTGTGGAGGTAAGATGAAGGAAGAGCTCTGGGGCTAGAATTAGTCAGAGTCCTTACTCTGGAGTAGCACCACCATGTCCCCTAGTCTGAGAAGGAGCAACCGGCAAGGAACAGAAGGGACCCAACATGCGACTTGCTCATTCTGTCTAGCCGGGGTAATGTACTTGTTAGTTGACTGTGCTTACAAACTGGAGACGGTACAGCTCTCAGGCTTTACTTTAAAAATGGATCTAATAACACGGGGCCTCATTTACCACTTGGCCACTCTTAGTTGCTGCTGGCTGTGGACAGGCATGCGGCTCCATCTGCTCTCCAGATAACAGTCTTCACTCCGAGGCCATTTGACTCACCAACGTGAGCCACCTGTCTTTGTAAAATTTTACATTTATGACTTCTAGAAACTGAATAATCTCCAGGACAGGTCAAATTATTTAATATGTTATATTTATATGAATCAGAATATGTTATCTTTAAAATCAAGAAAACTTATCTACATACATAAAACTACAATTTGCACTGAAACTTGTTACATATGAAGGGGCCAGAGGAAGTGTGTTTTATGTTGGTAGACTAGCCAGTATCTTCATTTTCTTGGGCATCCTCTGGGTGCTGCACACTGCCTGGAGTATGACAAAATCATCTCTCCTATTTCCAACCCCCTCCGCAGTCCTTTGCTCCTGCTTGCTGATTAATCTAGCCTCGTTTCTTTGGTCTCCAGATTGCTTTGTGGATGTAGTGGTCGGGTTCGACATTTCCACTCACCGTCAGGGCCAGCCTTTGTTCCAGGGCCATCCCCGCTTAGAATCCTACCTCCCGGGCATCTTGGAGGACATCACCTCTATCAGAGGGGTGAGCTGTGGTGCAGGTGCAGAGGCGCAGGTGAGCCTGGCCTTTAAGGTGAACAGTGACCAAGAGTTCCCAGCCAAGTTCCAGATCTATCAGAAAGCAGCGTTTGACAGCTTGTTGCACGTCACAGTCCGTGGACCAACTCATCTGGATGCACCGTTCTTGCAGTCACTTTGGGACATGTTTGAGGAAAGATCTGCATCCAGGGGCCAGGTATACAGCCTACCTTCCATTCTCCACCGCAAGCCTGTTCATCTGTTCCCCGTTATACCTCAGTGTTATGTCATCCCATTTCCTTCTCTCTTTCTGTAGGTTCTGCTCATCTTCTCAGACGGTCTCCAGGGTGAAAGCATCACCTTGCTGGAGCGGCAGTCAGACAGGCTCAGAGAAGCAGGTAATGGGTGGAAGATGCACACAGTGGAGCTTGGAGTATGGGACCAGGTCTTTGCCCTATGTGTTCTAAGATCTTGGGATCTGTGTAGCCATTTGCAGAAGATACTTCTGGTGATGTGTGCAATATGCTTTGATCGGTTCCCATTTTTCTCCCCTTAATGATGCGATACTACAGCCACCCATTTACATTTGCAGCCTTCCTCAGACATGTGCCCTTGATGAACCCACCTCCTTGGACTGAGGGTAGTTTGTTGATAGGAAGTAGCTAAGGAAGTAGATGTTTCTCTTGGTTCACGTTTAGGGGGACACAGTCTATCGTGGTGGGGAAGGCATGGTGGAGGCAGCTCATAGTAGCAGATGGCTCCATGGTGGCAGTCGCTTGCACATATCTCAGTGGGATAGGAAGCAAAGAAAGGAATTCTGGACATCCGTTGGCTTTCTCTTTTTTTCTCCAAGACTCCCGTCCAGGAGGTGGAACTGTCTATATTGAGGGCAGGTCTTCCACCTAGCTAGAAACATTCACATGGATATACCCAAGGCTGTGGCTCATTTAACACCCTTGGTGCTTGTTAAGTCAATCAGGTTGACAAAGAAGAGTAGCCATTACAGGAGGGGTTAGATGGAGTCTCATCACAGTGACTGTGGCTTTCAATGAGGCAGGCATATAGAAGTCTGGTGCTCTTGCCTCAAGTGGGTCAACTCTGGCACAGTTAATACTTCAGAGTCTCTCATGATGCAGCCAAGGCTGAGATAAAACCCTGCTCACGGCTTTCTCTTTGCTGACTTCCCCCCTCCTCTCCCCCCCCCTGCACCCCCCTCCCCCCACTTGCTCACACTTTCTCCTCTCAGATTGGGCTTCTAGGGTGTCTGACCTAAGATGCCTCTCATTGTTTCTGGTTATCCCTGTGGAAGGTAGCAGTGTGGGCTAGCACAAGCACTTCTCACCCTACCTCTGTATCCACCAGCTTTGGTGAGCCCAGGGTGAGATGGAGAAGCCGAGAGGAATCTTCATCTAAAGGAGAAGTCCCTTAGCTGTCAAATATGACTCATCGTCTAAGACTGCCTTGAAGGAGCACCAGACTGGCTTTGGGGATTCAGTTTTCCTAGATACCCCCCTTAAAATCATAATGCTTCCTGCTTTATTGCTGGGTGGTGCCATCTGCCTCCCTTAGATCCCTTCAGCACCTTCTAATGGCCCTTAGGTTATGTGGCAACTTCTTTAATATGACACCTGAAACTGCAGAATCTTGCTTCTGCTCCTGCTCCAGCCCAAGTGCATTCCAGATGCTCCAGCACACAGCACTTTCCTTCTTCAAGGTTTACAGCCTCGTTCCTTTTAGTCTCCAGTAGAGCTCCGCACACACCCCTCCATTCTTAGTCTTCTATTGACCCATGCCTGGTTCTTTCCTTTGACCAACTTCTATTCATCTTCAGAGTCAGCTTAGCCACCCACCACTTTCTCCAAGGATCCTCCCATACCCCCTGAGACTGTCCTCCCATATCCCCTGAGACTGTCCTCCCATGTCCCCTGAGACTGTCAGGAGTATTATATCAAGCAAAGCTTGATTCATTGCTTGGTGCTCTCTCCCAGAGAACTCTGAGTTTTCTGATTCTGTCTGTCTTCCCAATTAGTTCACGAACGCTGACACAGGAAGGAGTGTGCCTGGCACACTCATCTTGTCATGCTGGTGATTACAATAATCAGCCTACAACAGGCTCCAAGAAGCAAATGCTTGTGTCATGATAGGATGGATGAGTCAGCAGGTAGTGGAGGAATTAATGAGTCAGTGAATGAGTGAATGAACTGATACATTCATCTGAGATAGGAAACACCCAGAGTTGGGGACCCTGGGGGATCACTGGTTTTAATAGGTATTCCAGAAAGTTCAGAACCCCACCCCAAAGATAAACAATGCACTTCTTAAAAATCACACCTGAATGCCCAAGAGTTGAATCAGAATTCGTGTGAGATATTGAACACTACTTTCTGCTGGCATTTTTTCAGTTGTTTTATCAATAATTTCTCTTGGATGGTTTTTTTTTTGGGGGGGGACGGGACGAATTTCATGCTAAGTCAGAGACAAGAGTCTAACAAGATTTCAGAAATGCAGGTGAGTCTGCTGTTGGTATATCGGGAGTCCTGCTGCCTCTGCTGATTGGCTCTTCCATGTTCTGCTTTTGAATAATGTTTACTGAGTGGGTGAGCCCCTGGGTTACTCACAGGGTAACCTTTATTAACTAGGACTTGATGCTCTGTTGGTGGTGTCCCTTAACACATTCGGTCACGATGAGTTTTCCAGCTTTGAATTTGGAAAAGGATTTGACTACAGGACTCAGCTGACCATTGGGATGCTAGACCTGGGCAAGACGCTCTCACAGTACCTGGTGAGTTATTAGTTACCTCAAGCACAAGAACCCACTTAGAGTCTCTGTCTTTCTAGACGGCTGCTGTTTGTGCTATTAAGTTAAATGCATGACATGTAGGACGTTAAAACATACAAGAGTTGGAAAGAGAGGCCCATTGGACATGCAAACTGTATATGCCCCAGTACAGGGGAACGCCAGGGCCAAAAAAATGGGAATGGGTGGGTAGGGAAGTAGGGGAGAGGGTATGGGGGACTTTTGGGATAGCATTGGAAATGTAATTGAGGAAAATATGTAATAAAAAATATTAAAAAAAAGAAAAAAGAAAAAAAAACCAAAAGTCTGTCACATTATATCTTCCCCAGTGTTCTCAAGCATTGAAATTGACATGTCTTTGGTTATTAGTTTTAAAAAGTTTCTTATTAACTACATTTGGGTTTTGTTATTATGGTAGAAATGTAGTATTTCTTATCTCAGCAATTTGAAGTATACAGTATGTGATTGTATTGGTTTCTTGTCTGGTATTCATGAACAAACTACCCGCAAATGCAGCTAAGGCAGGAAGGGTTTATTGGGACTTGCAATTGGAGGATACAGCTCTTCATGCCGGGGAAAACTCAGGCAGCTGGAACCTTAGGCAGCCGGAACCTTAGGCAGCCAGTCACACTGCATCTACAGTGTAGAAGCAGAGTTGGGTGTTACTGTAATTAGATTCCTCCTTTTTATCCAGCCTGTGAGATGGTGCTCCAGCAGCCCATATCTAGTGTGGGTCTTCCTACCTTAAGTAACCTTTTGAGAAAAATCTCCCAGACAGATCCAGAGGTTTGTCTCCATGGTGACTATAAATGTTATCAAGTTGACAGTCAAGGCTGACCGCTGCACTAGCTCGTGTGCACACTGCTGTTCAAACCTCTAGGACGTTTCCATTTTACAAGACTGGAACCTGTAAATCCTCAACTAGCTGTATGACCCCTTTCTGCCCCGACTCTACAGAGCCCAGTGCCCCGACTCTACTCTGAACCTAAAAGTTTCTCTGCTTAAGATACCTTATCTGGGCCTCAGGCAGCATTTGTCTGCTTGGGAGTGGCTTAGCGTATTGTCCCCAAGGCTCGGCCATGCTGTAGCCTGTGACAGGATTCCCTCCTTTGCACTATGTTTATCCATTCTCCTCTCCCCTGACACTTTGGTCACTTCTACCCCCTAGCAAAGGTGAATGACATTATGATAAACAAAGATGAGCATGAGCAAACATCTCTTCAAGATCCAGTGCTCAGTTCTTTTGTGTGTGTACCCACAAATGGGATTGTGGAATATGATAACTCTGTGTTTAGTGCTTCGAGGAACATGTCTACTGTTTTTCATGTTTTACAAGTTCTGATTTCTCCACATCTTCCTGGATACTTGATGTGTTTAGTTTCCCCCCTTCCTTCTCTATTTGTTCCCTTCCTCCTCTATTTCCTTCTCTCCTTCCTGTCATTTCCTATTGTCTACTCCCTCACTGCATCCTTTCTTGAAGAGTAGCCATCCTACTAGGTATGAGACAATACAACAATAATGGTTGTCTGTCTGTCTATCTATCTATCTATCTATCTATCTATCTATCTATCTATCTATCTATCTATCTATCAACTGAATCTCACCTTGTATCTCTAACTCTCTCAAAACTCTCTATGTAGACAAGACTATCCTCAAGTCAAAATACTCTACCTGCCTCTGACACCCGATCACCCTGCTACCTTAAAGTTTTGATTTGCACTCAAAACATCATAATTTGTTTTTTTCCCTACCCTTCCTCCCATTGTCCTGTCACTGAATGAATACCTAGGGTATCAACAGATCAACCAGCCTCTAATGCCATTAAACAGCTCCCAAGAATTTGTACAATAGAAATTCCAGGAGATTGTCAAGTAGGAATCAACATGTCTCCAGTTAACTTGACCTGTGGCCATGTATGTGCTTTGTACCCTTCCCCTTAGCTGAGGTTGTTCCTTGAGTGGGGATGCTGCCCACACCATTTGTTGGCCTGGTACTCTCTCTACAATCCAAGTCATAAAGCCCCTTATTGCTTGCAGCCCTCTCCCAAAGGCAGGGCCTGAGTTTGTAAGTAGCATATGATGTGTCTGAACAGGGTTCTTATGTGAGAAGATCCCTGATGATCGTGGATCATCCCACTTTGTTTCCTTTAACATTTCTCTCTCTCTCTCTAGGGAAACATCGCAGAAAGGGCTTGCTGCTGTACATTTTGTAAATGTCCGGGGATTCCAGGACCTCATGGAACCCGGGGACTCCAAGCCTCAAAGGTGCTGTTTGGTTGTGATTCTTTTTTCTCTAATGTGCCTTGCTTTGTTGTGAGTGGGGCTGAAATGCAACAGTTGAATTTGCAACCTTTGCTCGATAGAATGTGATTGCCTTGGGCATTTTCTGTAATTTCCACAGTATAGGACTGGGATCAGAAGGGCTCACTCTGGATAATGACGCTGAGAACAGCTCCCCCTTTCTCTTCCATATCTCTAGTGAGGCTGTTTTGGGGGTTTGCAACTTAGACTTTCTAAATATGCTTTAGACAGTCTGAAAGTGTCCAAATAGTGGAGAGGGTTGTGGGTTTCCAATAGTAAATGAGACCAAGCTGCAAAAATAAAAGACAGGATTATAGAAGATCAATCACAGAGGAATAGAATGGGAAAATGCGTCATGGCATTTTCAATGGAAGACTATGTCAATGCAAACAGATGAACTACATTCATTAAAAAACATGAATGAATTTTTACCTACATTGTAATGACTACAGAAAGTAGAAAAGATGAAGCAGGAGAATATATAAGTATGGCTTTATATATATATATGAGAATATATAGCTAGGTTATTAAAGTGAGGCTATCTATTCTGAGAATGCATATTTAAGCAGTGACTTATCTTTACTTTACTTTATTATCTTAAGAGTTAACAGTGTACCCCTGAGGTGGGCTAGGGGTAGTGGGTTCTGAGTGCTTGTGATGGGGTGGCCCTGTGCCTGGGACTGGCAATGTTTCAATTCTTGGCTGGGTGATGTCCTACACAGATGTCACATAAAGTAATGGCACAAAAGTCACTGTAACAATTAAACTGTGCATTTATATTGTATTCACTGCATATGCGTTTTCAAATGGATTTGAGGTGTCAGGGTAAAAGAACTTTTTGTGATAAAAGTATTTTCATTTTAACAATTTTAGCCTTCATTTCTTCCCTTCAATATTTCAAAAAGACTTAAATTATTTATTTTTTGGAGGTTGGGGGGTATGACTGTGCAGCGGTGACCTGTGGAGGGCAGAGGGCGACTTGCAGTAACCCGGTCTCTGCTTCCACCTTGGGAGTTCTGGGAATTGAACACAGGTCACCAGTCTTGGCAACGAGCATCTTTATCCACTGCTCCTTCTCTTCCATCCAAAACCAAAGGATTATAATCCTGGCTGAGGATTTCTGCTCTGGCTGTCCGTGTTGAAGGATAATTTATCCAGAGTGTTTTGCTGAATTGTGACATTCCGTTTATTGAACTCTCTCCTCTTGCATATCAGTAGAGTTGTGCTCCAGGGCATAGAAAGATCTGTAGTAGAGGATCGGAAAGCAAATCTCAACAGACCTTTATTACAAGTAAACAAAGCCGCTAAACTGTGGCCTGCAGAAAGTGACTTAGTTTAAAGATGGCTCTTATCAGAGCAGAAGAGTCAGATGAGCCCTTTGTAGGTGTTTTTGATTTTTCAAGGATGGAGCTGGAGAGGTGGCTCAGGTGCTTGCCCGAGTATCTGAGTTTAGTTCCCACATGTACATCAAGATTCTATTAACCACCTGTAACTCCAGCTCCAAGGGCCCTTCTCTGAATCCCACATCTTCCTGCACCCATGTACATATGTGTGAGTGCACACACACACACACAAACATGCATACACACAAACACACATACACACATACACACAAACACACATACACACACAAACATGCATGCACACAAACATGCATGCACACAAACATGCATGCACACAAACATGCATACACACAAACATGCGTACACACAAACATGCATATACACACAAATACACATACACACACAAACACACATACACACACAAACATGCACACACACAAACATGCATACACACACAAATACACATACACACACAATCACACATACACACACAAACATGCACACACACAAACATGCACACACACAAACATGCATATACACACAAACACACATACATACACAAACATGCATACACACACTCACATACACACACACACATACACAAACACACACACACACACACACGAACACGCATGCACATAGTCTTATGGTTGCTAGTGCTGTGATTAAACACCATGATGAAAAGCAACTTGAGTAGAGAAGGGTTTTTTGGCTTATACTTTCATATTACTATTTACCACTGAAGGAAGCCAGGGCATAAACTTAAATAGGCTGGACCAGGGAGGGGTGCTGCGTACTGGCTTGTTTCTCGTGGCTTGTTCAGCCTGCTTTCTTATGAAACTTAGGACCACCAGCCCAGGGTGGCACCACCCACATGGGCTGGGCCTTCCCCTATCAATCAGCAGTTAAGAAACCACCCTCCAGGCTTGTCTTCAGCCTGATCTTAGGGAGGCATTTTCTCAGTTGAGGCTCTCTGCTCTTTGACGAGTCTAGCTTGTGTCAAGTTGACACAAAGCCTGCCAGCACATATAGAAAACAATAAATATCCATATTAAAAATGATGACCGTGGATATAAGCGTGGACCCTCATCCATCACCAGGAGGATCTCCTCCTCATCAGAGATGAGGCCAAGGAAAAGGCCAGCTGCAGATGTTGGATTCTCTGCAACCCATGGCTTTGTTGGCCCAAAGTCCATCCGATGTTCAAGGGAGGGCCGAGCCTGGAATGCCTAATGACTTACTTCAAGAGTCTGTACTGACAGAGGATGGTTCAATGGCCTTCTCTCTTTCCTCCTAGGGTTCTTCAGGTCCAAAAGGTAGCAGAGGACACAGGGGAGAGGACGGAGACCCTGTAAGTCAGCACTGCCCCCCATCCCCGTGAACCCACACTCATTGGTTTTCTTTGTTGTGAAAAGCTTTATGGGCTAAAGAGTGTGTGTGTGTGTGTGTGTGTGTTTTCCTTTTAAACTAGTGCTGTGGAGGAAGGGGCTGTCTTCCTTCCTCTCCATCAACTTGAAGCTGTGGACCGGAATGGCTCACCTGCCAGGGATGGGATTGTTGTTGTTTTCACATCAGTGTTGGGGGTCTGGAATTCTCCCCTGTGTCTCTAGACAGGGTGGAGCAGCTTATCTTCCTGGGAGCTCCTTTTAGCCCAGTGATGGCGCACAGGTCCTTCAATCACGGAGAGGAAGTGTGCAGGCTGTCCCCAAGAGCATGACTTCATGACTAAAGGCTGCCTGGAGGTTTGGAAGCCTCAATATTTGACTCTAAAACCAGAGCTGTCACTTGACCTATCACCCTTGGGTAGAATGTGGAGGGACTGAAGACTCTTGGGTGTCTTTGCTAGGCAAACAGAGTGCTCGGTTTATAATGCTCAGACTCTGGAATGAGACTTCCAAGGACTGACCTATGAGCTAGACCTTGACCAGGACATTTAGCTTTCTCATCGTTTTTCTAGGACTCAAGGCTAGCCTAGCTTACTTTGAAAGGATGGCTTAGGGAATACACTACCTGGCTCACTTTGTACCCCAGTGTGGTCTCCAACACTGCCACGCCAGTATAAGCATGCCTTTGTGTGTGGTGAGTCACCTCTCTGCCTTGCTGAGGGCCCATAGCAGGCTGTAAGTACAGGCTATGGGAAATTGTGATGACTAAGGTCCTCTCAGCCACCCGTGGCTGTGGGCAACCCCTTGAGGTCGTGTAGGGCCCAATCCATCTTCAGAGTAAAGGAAGCAAGACAGATAGAAGAAGGCTCATTTGCCCCTTCCCTCATATGGAAGCTGTGTTAGCTATTTTTCTTCTAAAAAAATGTCCAAACAAAGGCCTCTTAAGAAAGGAGGGATTTACACTGGCTTCTGATGTGAGGGGATGGTTCATCACAGTGGGCGTGCCATGAGACATCTGCTTACATTGCATCCACACTCAGGAAGCCACTCATCCCCCCCAAGCCCCTCCAAATAGCCTCTTCTCCAGATAGCCTCCCCTCCCCAGGTGCCCCCCTCCCCAGGTGCTTTCGTTTTTTTACCGCACCCATGATGTGGTATCTCATGGTGTGATATCTTAGGGTGGGTTTGTTTATTTGGTTTTTTTGTTTGTTTGTTTGTTTCTTTTTTAAAAAAATTTAACCTAAACAAGAATATTCCTCAGAGGCATATTCAGAAGATAACTTAATCTGCATAATCCCTCACATGTTGGTCCGGTCCCAGGTCCCAGAGACAGTAGGCCCCCACACTCGGGTAGCCCATGGTTGTTTTCTCTAAATGTGTTTAACTCTGGCTCTTGGCCATTTCCAAATATTTCCTGGGAAAGTTAGGGTTAATGAGAAACATATTGACCTTAAATATTCTTCCTGTGTGGATAGTCTGACTTTGGACAGACCTAGACTGTGAGGAATGGCTGTGTGTGTGTGTGTCTGTTTGTGTGTGTGTATGTGTGTATCTATGTGTGTGTGGGTTTTGTGTGTGTGTGTGTGCACGTGCCAGAGGTCAATCCCAGGTGTTGTTTCTCAGGAGCAATCTACTTTCTTTTACTTTTTTCAGTTTTTGTTTTTTGTTTTTTGTTTTTTTGTTTTTTGTTTTTTTTTTTTTTTTGGAGACATGGTTTCTCTGTGTAGCCCTCGCTGTCCTTGAAGTCCATAGACCAGGCTGACCTCAGACTCAGAGATCTGCCTGTCTCTGCCTCCTGAGTGCTGGGGTTACACATGTGCACCGCCAGCACGCGGCCTGCACTTTATTAGTAGTTTTTAAAGATGGGTTTCTCATTGGCATGAAGTTTGTGGATTTGGATAGGCCAGCCAGCAAGAACAGCTGGGTTCCATTGTCTCTGACCCTTCTTCCTAGAGCTGGGATTAAATACATGCCACTGTTGTTGAATTTCTAAAATGTGGGTTCTGAGATTAAACTGGGAACCTTCCGCTTACAGAGAAAGCACTTTCCCGACTGATGCCTCTCCCTGAGGGCAGTCTCGTCTGCCTTTGCGCTCCATTCTTGCAGTAATTTGTTTTCCTCTCTGTTCCCACTCAGCTCTAGCCCTGGGCACTGAGCTGCTTTCCAGGGTGGCATCAGGGCTCTGGGCATGATATCATGGCACTGCTGAGGACTTAGGACTGTGGCTCGGAGGCAGGAGGCAGAGTGGCTTCTGAGCCTTTGACTGCACTGTCTGATGAGAGAGTGGAGCAGGCGAGCTCACCCTCAACCCATTTGTGACCCCTGAGGGACTCCTGAAGGCTGACAGGGAAAGCCTGAGAGGAACTGGAGGATCACAGGAGGAATCGCTTTGTCTCAAGTTGGTATAACTTTGGATATATGTTTAAATTCACTTCTTAGGGAAGACGAGGAGAAATTGGGCTTCAAGGAGACAGAGGAGTCGTGGGATGCCCGGGGACTCGAGGTCAAAAGGTAAGCCTCTGCGGGCGCATCCTTCTCTCTCCCCTGAGACAACTTCCTGTCTGCCCCCATTTTCTTGCTTGTTTCCTCTTTCCTCTCTCCCCTTGTGACGCGTTGATTCTTCCGTTTGTAGTTGAGTCTCCAACATTCATCTAATTCCACTTGTAAGCTTTATCTGGGTGTGTGGGCAGAAGTAATTAGAAAGACAATGCAAGCCAACACTCTCAAGAGAGGCATCCAGCTTCCTGCTGCAGAGTTAGAATCTCCATTCAAGTCTTTGACCCTGGAGTGACAGATGTTTCATCTTTTGCAGGGAGTCAAAGGATTTTCAGGAGCTCAGGTATTGTATCTCCTTCTCAGGCAAGTTTGACCTCCTACTTCGGATTCATTTCCTAGCAAGCACAAGTCAGAGACCTCCTGGCTGCTTCAGGACTGCCACCAACTGTACTGACTTCTTGTCATCCCTTAGGGGGAACATGGAGAGGACGGGCTGGACGGACTGGATGGAGAAGAAGTGAGCCACCTGTCTCTTCTTCTTTGAGTTAGCATGAAGCCATTCTGAGGCAGATTGTTTTAAGTGAGATTTTTGTCTTATGTTTGTTTAGGGATTTTACGGATTTCGTGGGGGAAAGGGACAAAAAGGTGACCCTGGCAATCAGGTAACTTTTCACTAATTAAGTAGTCCCTGGTGACAGATCCCGCCTTGTTAGCTGCACTGGCAGTTGGGGATAAAATTGACAGCTGACTTTTCCAGCATCTTGGTTACCTTTCTTCTGGCTGTGACCAAATGCCTGGTACCACCCAGAAGCCCCCGAGCTTAAGGGAGAAACTATTTTGTCTCACCATTCAAAGGAACACAATCTGTTTTGGTGGGGAAAGCATGGTGGTTAGAGGGTCCTGGTGCGTGGTACTGACTAGGAAACAGAAGGGGGTCAACCAATGCTCAGCCCTTTCTTAGTCCTATTTTATATAGCCAAGGACCCCAGCCCATGGGGAGGTGGCATCCACAGTCAGGGTGGGTCTTCCCTTCTCAGTTTAAACCTTTTGGGATTGGCCAGCAACCCTCAGAGACAAATGGTTTGCCTCATAGGGTCCTGAATGTTTCTTAAACTCAATCAGGTTGACAAAATTAGCCATCCCAATCACATAATGAAAGCCCATTGCCAACAAACAAGATGGCGCTCTTCTGTTTGGGGCACATGGACTACTGTATTGTTCTTTTTCTGTTGCTGTGATAAAAATTCCTTGGCTAAAAGCAACGTAAGGGAGAAAGGCTTTGTTTTAGCTTATGGTTCCAGAGGGACTGGGTCCTCACAGGTGTGGGGAAGGCCTGCATGGCAGCCAGCGGGAAGCTGGCTGATCATATTCATTCATATACAGGAAAGAGAGGGGGCATGGGAAATAGACCATAAACTCTCAAAGCCAGCCTCCAGTGATGTGCTCCAGCAAGGCTCCACCTTCTATGGGTTCCAGAACCTCCCCAAACAGTGCCACTAGCTGCCACTAGTTTCTCATTCAAGTCGCCATGACTACTATGTGATCTTTGGGAATTTCCAGATAGGAAAGGTCACTGTGGGAGCTATTTCTGTAGTTATGTTTTTCAGAGGTCTGCAAGTGAACATGTTTGGCCACTATGGGCCTTTATATTCTTTCCTAACATCAAAACCAAAGAAAATGAAAGAGTTAATTTGGGTGGCTTTGGAGTTATAAATCCTAGTGAAATACTTTGTTTATTTTAAATTCATCCCAACAGCCCATTCCACCTTTATGTTCTGACCCCAGCCGACTCTGCCTTTATGTCCTGACCCATTTATGTATCAATATTTGTGAGCATCTCTAACATACCAGACACTGAGTTATTTGTCAGGGATCCAGTGATGTGGGTGGACCACATGTCATTCCTCACCCTCGAGGGTCCTATAGTACACAGAAATGGCTGGGACCACTTGGGGTCGTTCTGATCCCAGTCAGCTTGGAGGTAGGGTGTCAAGGAAGTTTTCTTGAAACCAGGAGTGAACTGTAGTTAGCAAGGCATGGATGTGGAGGAGAAACATTCTAGACCAAGGGTAAGTAAGCAGTTGAGACTGGGGCCAAACTGGCAGTTGCTCTGCCTGGAAGGAACAGAGTTCAGGTGGAGGAAGATGGGTTTCAATAAGTTGTAAGAAGAAACTCAGACAGGTCCAGTGAGCCATAAGGCTGTGTGTGTGTGTGTGTGTGTGTGTGTGTGTGTGTGTGTGTGTGTGTGTATACGTGTATGTACATGCATGAAAGAGTTTAAACAGCAATTAAATTTCTGTTTCAGAAATACTATTTGGAAGTAGTGCAGGGACCGTTGGGGTTGCCATGGATATAAGGAAGGCTTACGGGTTGGGTCTGTAGTGATTGAGGCTGGATGGGATGTGAGCTTTGAAGTAAAGCAGTTACAAAAAGAACAGGCACACGATCTATTAGGTGCATGCAGGGACCAGCCAGGGATGAGGTAATAGGGATGTTGGTACAAGGAGCCACTCTCAGGTGATGGGCTTCAAGGAGACAGAAGAGTCGTGGGATGCCCGGGGACTCGAGGTCAAAAGGTAAGCCTCTGCTGGCGCATCCTTCTCTCTCCCCTGAGACAACTTCCTGTCTGCCCCCATTTTCTTGCTTGTTTTCTCTTTCCTCTCTCCCCTGTGATGCATTGGTTCTTTCGTTTGTAGTTGAGTCTCCAACATTCATCTAATTCCACTTGTAACGCCAATGTCCATATGTGACTGTTCAAATTTAAATTCATTGAAATAAAAAATCCCACCCTTCCGTTCCACTAGCTACAGTGCCACATAGCCAAAGATGGTAAAAGGAACATGGAGTTTCCCCCACCAGCTGAAAGTCCCATTGCACAACTCTGCACTTGACCACGAGAAGGTTTCCTGCTTTTCAGCCTGACCGTGGCCTAAACTTGAACTTGGGAAGTCTAAGGACACCTGGGAGAGGCAGGAAAACATGAATTATTTCATCTGATTGACTATCCTCTCCATGTGCATTTAATGCCATTATAAAAACCACATACAAGATAACACAGAGGCACATTTTGTTTTGTTCTGTCTCTCCATCCATCCATCCATCCATCCATCCATCCATCCATCCATCCATCTTTTTCAGGGTTACCCAGGCATCAGAGGCGCTGCTGGGGAAGATGGCGAGAAGGGCTTCCCAGGGGATCCCGTAAGTTACCAGATCCTACTTAGCTCTAAATTTTATCTCAGCACAATTCAGCTCCCATTTTCCATAGTGATTTCCACTGAAGTACAGGCAAGGGCTGGCCTTGGGGGCTGGGCAGGAAGGTTTGTTACCTGGGGATTTCTTAGTTGGGGGGAAACCTATACAAATCTAACATGGACTGATTATTTTAAAGGCTTAGAACGGGGATCTAAAGTTCCATTGCTTGAGTTCTCACAGTGTGTTGAGACTTCCAACTTTCTATAGTGAAAACTCCCTTTGTTTTATTTGTCAGATAGAAAGTGCAGCCCAGAGCTTGATTTATTCATGGTTTGCTTGTTTGTTGTTTTAACAGCACTGGGACTCACACCCAGGTCCCGGTGCCTGCTAGGCAAACATTTTACCATGGACCTACAACCCTAGTAAGATTCTCTCTTCCAGACTCAATTATAGGAGGCTTTCATTCCACAGCCAAGGGACTGGCTTGGCACGGTTTGGACCAGCGCCTCAGTGAAGCCACATTGCAGGAAAGTTAGTGCACAGCATGTACTCTTAGAACACTGCATCAGTCACCAAACCCCCTCCTCTGGAATAGATTAAGAGTTTCAAGTTGGAGATTTTTCTTACATCTCATCCGTTAGCTTGAATTACCCCAGCACCTCTCAACCTTTCTAATGTTTCTATCCTTTAATACAGTGCCTCATGTTGTGGTGACTCCCAACCATAACGTTATTTTTGTTGCTACCTCATAGCTATAATTTTGCTACTGTTATGAACTGTAATGGAAATGTATTTGGAGATGGAGGATTGCCAAAGGGGTCATGCCCCCAGGTTGAGACTGTGGAAGCCTACTTAACACTTATACTATTAAATAAAGAGCCTGGTGGCACTATCCTTGAATTCCAGCTGTGCAGGTCGCTGATACAGGAGCATCTCCAGTTCAAGGCAGCCTGAACATCTCAAAAAATCTGTCAGTGACAGAAATTTTGCCTGATGTGTACTAAGCCTTGGCTTTAAGTCCATGTACCACACAAGAAAGAAAAAGAAAAAAAGAAAAAGAAAAAGAAAAAGAAAAAGAAAAAGGAAAAGAAAGGCTGATGTGGGGCACATACCTGTAATCCTAGAACGCAAAAGGCTGAGGCAAGAGACTAGCTGTGAGTTAAGGACCAGCCTGGGCTCCTTAGCCACAAACTCAAGGCCAGGCTGGACTCTATAGCAAGGTTCTGTATCCGAACTGATGAGTTAACTCCCTCACTGTGGCGTTTCTGGACTCTAATCATTTCTGAAATTATCTCCTAGGGTGACCCAGGAAAAGACAGCAACATCAAAGGCCAGAAGGGCGAGAAAGGAGAACGAGGAAGACAAGTAATTGGATCTGTGTTACATAGATAAGTTGACTGATTCTGTTGTTGAGCTAAGTAAGTTTAGGGAGGTGTATGAACAAACACCCACCAAGTCATCTATAGATAGAAGAAAATAAAGTATGTTGGAAGTAGCCTATACATTTGGGGGGTGTTATTAATGTCTAGGAAGTGCTGATATACCTCACTTGTCACCATTTACTTATGCTATGTTGCTACTCCTATCTTGGTCCTTGCTGGCCATTTCACCACCATTGTCCTCTACAGACTGGTTCAGCATGACTCCCTTATTCTGCCATCTTGATGACATTTGATATTTCATGCTGACAGCTTTATAACCTACTCAGGACTTATAACCTGCTCTTGATTTACGGCTTTGGGAAATTATTTGTGGTTCTAGGGGATAACTGGGCAGAAGGGGACACATGGCCGTCCTAGCTCCAAAGGAAGCAGGGTAAGTATGTCCCAGATATTTCTCTCCCTTATCACTTGTGATGGTCACAGAGACATAGTAGAGACAGCAGACCTGTGCCTGGAGAGTACATTTTCAGGCATTCTAAAATCTCAACTCCACTCACCGTTTGAGCCTGAGAGAATTCTTTCTTAGGAAGGACTGTCTTGCACCTTGTAAGATGCTTAGCAATACCCCCAAGCTCTCCTCATCTGCTTACCCCTTAGTAAACATCCAAAAATGTCTTTTCAGATACTGCCAAACATCTACAGCTGGTGGCTGTGGGAGGCAAAATCATCTGTGACTAAAAGACAGCATTCTTCAGGCTGCCTTTGCCTTTAACTTTCAAGGTGTTTCTGAATGCCTTTGAAGGGAGCCCATGACTTGAACATACACACTCTCCTAACTTAGCATCTGGGAGCTACGTCAGAACATTATGGGCTGGGTGGACACAATCTCAAGGTGTTTACACATTGACAGTGGAAAGGGAGCATAGGAGTGGCTTCTTCCCGAATGGACTCCCAAACCCTGGCTATTAGGACCAACACTGAAAGCCAACTCAGTGGAGGCCCTGGGGTAGCTTATAGCATCTTGTGATATCAATCCTACCTCCTCCCAAATAAGACATTAGATTTTTCTTCAATTTTTAAGGACTAACAAAGAAACCACATTACCTTCTATGGATTACTGAAGTGAGAGATGATAATTATTTTATGGGGTATGGCGGAAAGAAGAGTCCTTCTACCTACCCCTGGCTGGCTTGGAAGTCACTATGAATAGACCAGGCTGGCCTGGAACCCACCATGTAGATCAGGCTGGCCTCAAACTGACAGAAAATCTTCTGCCCCTGCCTCCTGTATGCTGGGATTATAGGTGTGCACAGAGATGACATTTGTGTTGAAAGCTCTTCTGTCTCGTACTCAGTATGGATGTGATAACAGAAAAGAATGTTCAGAGTCCTGGCTGGGTTTGGCCTTAATTTGTTTGGAGGGAATGAAAATCCTTGGCTTGCTTTTCTGAGTGTTGGATGGTTCTCATCCCTTGAAGTCAGCAGCCTGCTGCCCTTTTCCCTGGGAACAGAGGCTCCATCCTAGCCCATCTTGCCTTTGTTTATCCAGAATGGCAAAGATCCTAAGCCAGAGGGGCTGGGCTTCCCAAGCTTCTGGGACCATTCCCTAGGATTGTGTCTTCCAGACTCAAGTGGATTTAGATGTAATTGGGGGAGGACATCAGAGCCGTGAGATAAACTAAGTGTTATAAAGTTTAGAGATAAATATATCTGTTGGCTCAAGAGAAAAAAGGATTTTAGTTTGAAATAGGTTTATAGCTGACACATAAATCATGCACTTTAAAAACAGAGCTGCTAGGGAGCAGGGTAGGGAGTAATCCTTGGACCTGCTAACCAGTGCCTTTTAAATCACTGTAAGGACAGAAGGACCTTAGCCTTGTCCCTGTCTTTTACCTATTTCTCTGCTTTGTAATTTCTTTTCCTGCGAATTAAATAAAGCAACATTCATATTCATGTTCATAATCAAGCAACCCAGGGCTTTTCTGCCCTCTCCCCACGTTTCCAATGTAGGCCAGAGTGCTGTCGTGTGATTCAGAGCATCTTAAGTGGGTAACAACACACCCCAACCCAGGCATGGGCTCCCTGTGTGACTGAAGTTCAACTTACATGGAGTAATCATCACAAAGGCTGTTACTAAAACAATGGCTCAACACACTCACAGCCATACAGGAAGCCACATTCCAGACCCATGGCCTTTGGTGGATTTATAACATTTGTATGTCTAATGTGTCATCTGGTTTGTAGCAGATACTCATCTAATCACTTTCAAATACTCATCTAGTTGAAACCTGTAAGGCCCCCCTGCCAGGTGGATTATATCATCATATCCACATTAGAGATGAACAAATCTCAGAGACTTGGGCAACTTGCCATAGGTCACAATAGCTGGTAAGTGACTGAGCTGAGCTTCAAGCTCAGATGTTCTTACTTTAGAGTTTATGCTCCTAATGGCTGTGTGAGGCCTACTGTGCATTTTCTTTGGGCCACTTAGGCTTTAAATAGTGGGGCCAAAAGCAAGAGAGTGTGATTATTTCTAAGACTGCACCTCTAAGGAAAATGTTGTACAAAAACAACTATACATAATAAACATTATTCTTCCTTTCAACTTTTCTCCCCTCCCCCTCCCTCCTTTTTGTGAGGAAAGGTCTCTATTATCCTGTAGCTCAGGCTGGCATTGAAATGACTATGTAAACCAGGCTAGTCTTGAACTCAAGGTCTTCGTGCCTTGACCTGTCAAGTGATGTGATTATAGCCATGTACCACCATGACCAGTTTATTATCCTTGCTCTTATTTTTCACTTGTGTGTGCATGTGTGTGCACTTGCACCCAGGTGCCCATGGAGGCCGGAAGAGGAGGTTAAGTTACAGGTATTTGTGAGCCCCTTGGAGTGGGTCCTCTGCAAGAGCAGCAAACACATTTGCCTGGGAAGACCCTATGCTAGCCCTCATCCTTGCACTTTGATGGAGACAGAATGTGAAGTTACGCCAACAGTATCTACTTTCGACGGCTTTTCAATCTTCTCCATTTTCCTACTCCAAGAGCATTAACTAGTCATATCCAGAGACAGACAGCTGATGAGTTACTATGGTAACGTCTCCCCAAAGGCTATTTTAAAAATTTAATACTTGATGGAGATGATAGTTGGGTGATTTAACCTAAGGAACTATAGGAGAAAATGGCAGTTCTGAAATAATCCCTTCATAATAATTGAATAAAAGCAATTGCTTAAAATAATTGTGGTTGGTTATCACAATATAATATCAGTTGATGGTTGAGAGTGTTCCACGCCTTCTTCAGTGAGAGTAACGCCAGCAGAGTTTTATGGCTGAGGTTTGGGAAATATAAGTTAGGACTGGCGTCCAGGGCATAGTCCCTCCTGGCTTTCCTCTGTCCCAGAGCTTACACTTGACATGAACTGCTTCCCAGATAAGTGCAGACAGAGCTGAGGGACCAGCCTGGCTTTATTATGATAAACTTGGTCAGTAGCATCTAGAGCATACAAAGAAGCAGCCACACCCCAAGGGGTAACGGGGAGGGGGGGAGGGGAAGTGGGGGGCATGATGCACTGAGTGACTTACCTCAACGTCTAGAAATTTCACTTTTCCCTCTCCTCAGCACACAGTGCTTCATGGGTTTGCCGGGAAGAAAACAGTTCTTCAGGGTGATCTAGACCTCCAGATAGCCCATTCGATAACCATGAGAGATTATCAGACTGGGGCGGAGCTGTAGTGAATTTTACATTGGGTTACCATCAATCCCCTAAATGTTAATGTGATTAAAATGCCCAATGGAAAAGCATGCTCTGCTAAGGCTCCCAGAGAACTCTTTACGAGCAAGGAAGAGGAGAGACTGGTTTGCCTCAGGAACCGTCCTTCTGTCTGGGCACACTGACTGATGCTTTGCCTTCGGTGTTTCAGGGAATGGAGGGCCAGAGGGGGCCCCAGGGTCCCTCAGTAAGTATTCTTTTTATTTTTTGTTCTTTGTGATAGAGGACTATGAACATCTCTCCTACTTAGATGGTGCTGGGCAAATAGCATTGGACAGGATGGTGTAAGGATGCCCAGCACTGGGCATGAACCCCACTGACTAGTAAGGAACACAAGCAGCTCTAGTCAGCTTCCAGAATAGCAAAGGCTCAACAATGGCAAAATCTCTCTCAGGAACACCTCCCAACAAACAGAACACAAGCAACCTCGACTCTTACACCCTCGATTGTCTTTCACGTGTATCGAGAACCAGCATGAAAGAAAGTGAAATTCTTGCTTCTTAGCTTTTATTCAAGTTATTATTATTAGCTATATATTCCAGGTATTCCTTCTATGTTTTTTTGTTTTTTTCCTTTTAAACCTGTTTTTAATTAGCATGCTAAATATTTGATATCATTATGGCAGTTTCAAACAAAATTTGTGTCTTACTGTTTTACTGCTGTGAAAGAGACACCATAAAAAAAAGCAACTTATAGAGGAAATCATTTAATTGGAGACTTGCTTATAGTTTCAGAAGGTTGGCCCATGACCATCATGGTATGGAGCATGGTACTGGAACAGTAGCTAAGAACTTCTTCCTGATCATAAGGCAGCAGGCAGAGAGAGGGTGAGCCTAGGGCTGGTGTGGGTTTTAGAAACCTCAAAGCCCACCCCCAGTGACACACTTCCTTCAACAAGGCCATATCTCCTAATCCTTCCCAAACAGTTCTCTCATGTGGAAACCAAACATTCAAATATATGAGCCTCTGTGGTTATTCTCATTCAAACCACCACAGCTTGTTTGAGCCAATTGTCCTATGCACCCCCATCTTTATGATAATTAGAAGCATACTTGAGTTCATTCCTGACAGCTGGAACAATAAAATATCAGGCTGTGTAAGGGGTGAGCCCAGCAGACAAAACAAATGATCTACGTATGGGAGCCATGCAGAGAAAATCTAAACACTGAAAACTCTTGTTCATTAGGGGCAGGCAGGAAACCCAGGACCTCAAGGTACACAAGGACCTGAAGGACTACAAGGCTCACAGGTATGCTGGGTATTTCATAAATGTGTGCAAATAGCATGGAGTCATTCTGGTTGTAAGAAGGCAAGTAGCTCAGTAGAACAGCATACAACCAAGGGGCTGGAAAGATGGCTCTGTGGTTAAGAGCACCAATACTTTGCCATGGACCAGAGTTTGATGTCCAGCACCAGGTAGGGTGGCTCACAAGAGCCTGTAACTGTAGCTCCAGAAGCTCCAGTGCCCTCTGCTGTTCTCCTTGAGTACCTGCACTTAAGTGTGCAGACACACAAGCACAATTAAAACTAAATAATAAAAATGTAAAAATTATACAACTGATAAAATAGCGATCTGCAGACATCCATCGCCTTGTGCATTTCTCATTGATGAAAATGATTCTGAATTTTGATTTTGTTCCGTCAAACCTGGTCCAACATTTGCAGCTCATTAATGACCCTCAAGAGGGGAAGCATGTGCTCTGTGCTCACATTGCATAGTACTGGGTTCTGGTAAGAAGGAAAAACTAACAGCTCAATAATATATTATTATTATTTTACATTGGGCTTCCATCAGTCCCCAAATGCACAGGTGTCAGAGGTGAGGGCATCTGCTCTATATTTTCTGCCTGGAAGAAACCATGACTATCCCATAAGGGTGGCTTTGTCCCACATAGGTGTTGTCACTGGTGAATCTCAGTATGTCTTGAGCTCACTTTAAACCTGGACTTTTGAAAGTTCATGTAGAAACACCCATTTTAAGGCCTTTCAGGAATCTCATTTTTCTTCTAGAAAATTCCAGATTCTTAACCGTAAATGAATTTCGATTTTCTTGATTATTTCTGAGATCTAGTACATTTGCCACGTTGAGTAACCATGGTATCTGTCTGGCACTGCTCAGATCTTTTTGGGGTTGGGTGTGAGGCAGCAGTCATTTTGATACTCTGAGATCTTTTGACACTAGTGGCATGAGGTTTACTCAGTGATTTCTGCTAGGCAGGGACCATTTTAATTCTAGTCTCCCCAGCTAGACAAGAGAATTCTGTGAGACCCACACATAAAATATGTCTGAGAGATAAACTTACAGCCAGCAGACATCTGCGACCACGTGTTTTTTAGCCCCTACTTGAATCTATCGTTTCCTGTATTCTACACATTGAGAAAGCACCTTGGTCCAGTGAACCATCAATGAAATACATTCAATGGTTGTTTGTGTCTCCCTTTCTTCATGGGTTTATTTTTTTCCCTTTTGATCTATTTTTATTTCTCCCTGTAGAAGAAGGATGAGACTCTTTTGCCAAGGCAGAGAATCCTTTAATAAGATCTGTGTCACTCTGTCTGGGCTTGTCCACAGTTATTCTTCTACAAAAGGACTTAATCTCACAGCAGTAAGGTTGCTTGAAGGTGTAGACCATTGCTCTGTTTCCACAGGGATGTTTCAAAAGCATCCACTAAGAGAGTGAGTTTCACTGATATCACAGCACATCAGTTGTTGTTGTTTTGTTTTTTTGTTTTTCCAACAAAAAGGGATCAAGTGGAAATCGTGGAGGGAAAGGAGACAAAGGAAGTCAAGGTTATCAGGGACCTCAGGTGAGTGACCCAGAGACATCAGGGCCAATGACTTGAAACCTTTAGTTTGTTCTTACTGTAAAATGCCCAAGCATGTAGTATATTTTATGCCATCTGTGGGACATTTATTTCATCGTTTTTGGTTTCTATGGATACATGTTTTCGCTCAGCTCAGAGCCCTGAGGTGATCTTTCTCTCTAAAAGCACAGACCCACTCCCTCAGCCCAAGGAAGCATTTGGAGATCTAAAATTGCCGCCAAATGATGGACATGTCTAACACAAATGAATTATTCTTCTTGCACTTTTAAATTTCCTCTGTGCCATGTGTCTGCCTCTCCACTGAACACGGACACTTGACATTGCAAAGATCCATGCTTACACAGTTCTGTTTGATTCCTAAGCTAAGTTTTCTATTTCAGCATTTGAATGAGTTTCCCAAGCAAGGAGTGAGAGTTTGGATGGGGAGGGGGTTGTATGGAGCGCTTGATTCTATTGAGTTCTTTCTTCAGTTCTGCCAGTGAGAGCTCAGAAGGCAAGGCATGCCTGAATGTGCTCAGTTACAACTTTCTAGAGGGTCAGTGAAGGATGCTTATGCCAGATTTAGAATAAAAAGTTGAAATCCGCTCTGCACATCATGATGGATGAATCTGTAGCTTTGTGGGACTTGCATGTGGCATTGGTCTGTTTTATTCTAACACCACAGTGAACTTCCTCTCACTTATGTTGCTTGAGTCAAGCCTTTTGCCTCCCCCTAACCCCTAAGGTCTCATATGGGCCAGTAATTTCTGGTGGAGGCAGAACCGTGGTCTATTACCTAGGTTACCCTCTCCCCTTGCTCACTGCGTGCTTCTCCTATTAAGCCTTCTGGGATCTGGGACTGTTGGGAAAGATGTGAGTTGATAACTTGTTCCTGGTGAGTTTTCAGGAATTCTGTAGCAGTGGCTTTTTCATCTCTTACTCTTTATTTTCAGGGTTCTCCTGGGCCAGCAGGACCCAGAGGGGATATTGGAAGACCTGGATTTGGGGGGAGAAAGGTAAACACTATTTCTTGTTGGTTTCAAGTACCCAGAACAAAAGTGGCAACAGTTTTTCCTCTGAGCTCTGTGAAAATTGCTCACATGCTCAACCCACCTGCATCCTGCCAGTGTGTTCTCTCCCATCCCTTGAGCAGAGAATTCCCTGTGGCTTCTTTTTAAGAGGATGTCCCTACTATAAGGAGAGGCAGTTATATGCCCATCACAAAATGCTGCTGAGAAATCTCTTCAGTTCCTATATTCCCTGAGCAGGAATGAATTCATTCACTGAGATGCGTGGAACAGATGTTTTTGAACTCACCTTTGTGCTTCTTTTGGTCTCACCCAGGCCCGCTCTGGCTAATATAGCTGTGATGGGGACTGCCAGAGAGTCAGTGGTTGACCTCAGGTCCACCCGGCCCCTTTGCTTTCATTCTTCAGGGGCTCAGGTCTATGTGGCCACAGCGGTGCCCTTCGAGGTTTTCTCTTCTCTTGTCAACACCTCAACTCTTTCACAGTTGAGCCACAGACCTAAGGTTTCTTTTTCTACTGAGTTCAGAAAACTAGGTTGTCAGTTTTCTGCCGGGAAAGTCTTCAAGCTTTAATGGTAATAAGATAGGGCTTGGGAGATGGCTTGGCTGGCAAAGGGCTTGCTCTACAACACCGGGACCTGAGTTTGGTCCTCTAGAACTCATGTAATAAGCTGGTTACAGAGGTGCTGTCCAGTCCATTTAGCTGAATTGGTGATCCCCCAGGTTTCCTGAGAGAGCCTGTCTCACAGAATAAAACGAGAGTGACTGGGAAAGGCACCTGATGTTGACCTCGGACCTCCACATGCATGTCTGCACATGTCTACACACACATACCTGAACATACACTCACATATCAAAAAGAAAATTCCAACTCAAGTAGAAGACTATTACCAAGCAGTGTGGTAAGAGATGCGTTAATGTGACTGTGACAGCCATTGCAATAGACACATGCACACATGTTATCATGCTATCTACCTTCAATGTACTTACAGTGTTATCTGGGCATCAACCCTGGGCCTGGGATGGGGGAGAAGCTCACAAAGGTTTTTGCATTTCCCCGTATTCAATTCCAAGGTTTCTCAGTTCAGTTCCTCCCTGATCCCACATGCCACTTCTCCAGAGCCAATCTTTGCCCTCTCCCAGAGTCACTCTTAGTCTCCCTTGCTCCTTCCTCAGCACACACAAAGTCCTTTGGGCTTCAGCTTCTTTGTCTCATGGGGAAACCTCATTGGACCTTTGAGTCTCTTCTTTGTTCTCACTCAGGGTGGTAATTGCCCATCCCATTCTTTCTCTTTCTAACCACACTGCCTTCAGTGGGGGCAGGACTACATTTATCATATCCAGTCATTCATTTTCCAGAACAATAAGCAAATATTGTATGATCAAATACAAAAGAGCCAGTTTTCCCTGGAGGGAGCTTTCTATCCTCCCTTTCCTTTAGTCCATTGACACTAGGGAAGCAGGAAACATTGTGGTATGTGTATACACACACACACACACACACACACACACACACACACACACACACACACACACACACACAGAGGAATACTATGCAGCCTTAAAAAGTCCCCAGAGCTCAGCCCTGAGCTGTGCTATGTGTATCATGCTATCCTCTGGGTAGACTGTATTATGTCTTTCAACCTATCCCTTTCACCCAGTGCTGACTGCTCAAGGAGGACCTTGTGTCCCCTCAAGGAGGACCTTGTGTCCCCTCAAGGAGGACCTTGTGTCCCTTCGCTCAGCAGACAGAACAGCCTAGGGTGGCTTTGACTTTGCTGAGCTCTTTTACCCTCTGTCTAGGGGGAACCTGGAGTTCCTGGAGGCCCAGGACCAGTGGGGCCCCCTGGACAGCGAGGAAAGCAGGTATGAGCCTTTGAGTACTTGGTTCTGAGGCAAGGGAGATGGGGGGGGGGCAGCATGGGCCCAGCACTTGGGGTAGGAAGATGTGGGCCAGTTCTCCATCTGTTGCTGCTTTCCTGTACACCTGGCCTTTTGGATATGTGCATGGGGGTGGTGTGTGTGTGTGTGAAGGAGATGAGGTAAAGGCAGAGGAAGTAACAGGTGAATGAGAACAGGGCGTTTCAATATTTTAACAATCAGCGTGGGCATGTACATTCATTTTGGTTGAACCACAAAACAGTGCGTCTTTCTCTCCTTGCAAAACCCTAGAATGACAAGAAGCAGAGGAGGGTCAAGGAACAGACTACTGCCTTTTATGGCTTGTGTGCCCTAGTTGCTCCTCTTAAGCCGAAATCCCAGGGTAGGGATAGCCCATAGAGGGAGAGTCATTTTAAGTTAATTATAAAATTATATGTAGATGTTAAATAGAAAAATTAACAAGTATAGGGAAGATATGGAGTCAACTCAAGTGTCCATTTGTGCATGGACAGCATAAAAACACTGTGGTATATCCATGCGATGGAATACTATTCAGGCTTAAAAGTTGTAGGGAAGTCCTGCCACATATGCCACATGATTGAACCTGCAGGCAGTTACGTAAACTAAGGAAGGCAGGCACAGCATAAGAAAATGAAAAATACAACTAAAAAAATTAAAAGAAGGCAGGAACCAAAAGGCATACACCAGGCCACAGAATCTAACATATAAAATGTTAAAAATCTGAACTCAGCAACAGAGAGTGAAATCCTGAACTACAAGAGAGCCCACCTCAAACCAAACAAACAGAAACGTGACTGTCTTTTTGTGATCCAGTTTGAAAACATGAATATTCAAAAAGAAAGAGAGAAAGAAAAGGGAAGGGGGATTCCTAGGCATAAATGTGAGAAGCCATGGAAAGAAACATTACCATATTCTGGCCATTTTAAAGTATTTTAGCCTTTACATTCCAAAATAAAGACAAAAACCACATCACTCAGGTAAAAACCGTGTCACCCAGTGTCATCACCTGGTGTCCACTCCCTCCAGCAGCTCTTTCCCAGGTCATTGTGTCCCTGCAATGTCACTTCAGTAGTTTCAAAATACTCCCCTGAGGGATTCACTGAGTCTGTGGCCTCAGGAATAAGTCTCCTTCGGAGCTTCCCACTATTAATCCAACTCCTTTAATCGGCTTATTGAAGACAAGCAGAGGAGCCTGGCTTGGATACAGGCTGTGTTTTTTATGATCTCTTATTAGCTATTTCATTTGTTTCAGTTTCTCGGTGTCATAAATAACACACCAGTGAATCCTTTTGGAAGGAGTTAAGGGCTAGGGCTAGAATCCCGGGGTTCCTGTGTGCCAGGCAAGGGCTCCACCACTGAGCTACATCTCCAATGCTGTAATTAAGTTCTGTGTAGAAAGCCCAAGAATTTTTCATAGCTAGGTCGGATAAGTATGTATTTAACTAGGCCTTTGAGATATAGTTTCGAGCACTTTTAAAAAGATTTAAACACTACATGGGTCAATGTTTTCTATGCAGGAGCCTGATTGTCCTAGGGCAACAGTTCTCAACTGTGGGTTGCAACCCCTACAGAAGTCACATATCAGATATTCTGCATATGAGATATTTACATTATGATTTGTAACAGTAGCAAAATTACAGTTATGAACTAGCAATGAATAATTTTATGGCTGTGGGTCACCACAACATGAAGAACTGTATTAAAGGGTCACAGCATTAGGAAGGGTAAGAACTACGTTTTAGGATCTCCATACCAACAATGGCTATTGTAACTTTTTTCTCTTTGCTGTTGGCAAAAATGCTAACTCATTAGTTGTTTTGATAACCAATGAGGATGAACATTTTGTGATTCATTTTTTTTTTTTTTTTTTGGTTTTTCGAGACAGGGTTTCTCTGTGTAGTCCTGGCTGTCCTGGAACTCGCTCTGTAGACCAGGCTGGCCTCGAACTCAGAAATGCGCCTGCCTCTGCCTCCCAAGTGCCGGGATTAAAGGCGTGCGCCACCACGCCTGGCCGTGATTCATTTTTTTAAAAGGTGTATTTATTTTAATTTATATGTCAGTATAATGAACGGCTGCTTGTATGTATGTGCATCATGTGCTGGCCATTATGCATCAGATCTCCTGGGACTGGAGCTAAAAATGGTTGTGAGCCACCATGTGGGTACTGGGAATTGAATCCAGGTCCTCTGCAAGATCAGCCAGTGCTTTTAACCACTGAGCAGTCTCTCTAGCCTCATTTATGTCTTTGGCTGAATTCCTCATTCATTCATTCATTCATTCATTCATATATATGTGTGTGTGTGTGTGTGTATGTGTGTGTGTGTGAGCATGTGTGTGTGTGTGTATTAGATCAACTCCTAATTTTCTAGGTAAGAAATTGGTGAATGCAGAAATCCAGATCAGTTAACCCCCTGCCTCCTGTAGAGGCTGTAGAGTGGAGCTGGCCAAGGTAGTAAGAGGGAACACACTAGGAACAAGAGACTGGAATTGTAGCTCAGTGGTAGAACATTTGTCTAGTGTACAAGAGGCTCTGGGTTCAATCCCCAGTATAAGGAAAAGAGGCAATAGGAACTGAGAACCCCCCCAACCATCCCTAGCTAAATCCTAGCCCCACAGTCTCCCCATCTAGATAGCTTTTGAGAAACTGAAATTAACCGATGTACTTGCAGGGAGATTATGGCATCCCGGGCTATGGTCAGACAGGAAGAAAAGGAGTTAAGGTAAATATGCCAAAAAATTATTTTCTCAATTGATAAAACAAAATGATGGTGTGGAGGAAGTGGTCTGTTGACTTACATATGTTCTCTGCTGAAAATTTCAGGGCCCAACAGGATTCCCTGGGGACCCAGGGCAGAAGGTGAGGTGCATGGGAATTTCTTCTTGCCCCAGTGACCCATAGATATCCCTACTTTGAACCCTAACCTCCAGGCAGCTGTCTGGATTAGTTCTCCAACCGGGTGGTCTCATTCACTGCCTCAGTTTCTGTTACTAATCCAGCATCATTGGACTTTGCTTCCTCTCCTGAAAACCCCATTTTTCTTCTTAGTGGTCTCCGATTCCCACCTCCTCTCCGTCAACTGTCCATAAACATCATGTTCACTAGATTTTTGCCCCCAAAGTCTAACCTAATTATACTGTCTTCTTGATCCAACGTCTTGCAAGGTCCGCATTGTCTATTAGATAATCTATCTGCATGCCTCCAGCCTGTGGTTTCAACAGGAGCTTGCCTCATTACATCATAGAGTTCTATGCTATGGCTTCCCAAACCCCAGCCCAGCTTCGTCCCTGTAATGTCTCAATCAAGAAGAGATGACTGGGTCTAAGGTAAAATAACGAATGAGTCAACTCCAGGAGAACAGCCAAGCTTCAGAGCATTTGAAAAGTGCTCTTCACTGATGGATTACCTGAGGCTAACAAGAGGTTAGGAAGAAGCAACATAAATAACCCTCAGAAAAGAGTTCTCATTACAGAGGATCAGTTTTCTGATTTATTGATAAAGGGAAAGTGTAATAACTTATTGATCAATGTGATATCAATAAATAACTACTACCAAAGTCAGATTGGATTTCTTTAAATAAACCTCTGGGTTTGTTGTTGTTGTTGTTGTTTTGTTTTGTTTTGATCTTAGGCTATTTCCTTTTTTCGTTAGTTCTTTGAGAATTTGGTATAGCATATGTTGATAATATTAACCCCTCCCCTATTTTCTCATAGATCCATTCCCCTTTTATACCTACCAACCCCGGCCTCCCACTTAAAAACAAATCACCAGATACAGCCTGTGCTGCCCACTACTCTAAGATGTGTGGGCAGAGGTCAACATACGGAGGTGGCACCGTTAGAGAAAATTGACTCTCCATCCCTGAATAGCAATCAATTGCCAATAACTCCTTGGGTAGTAGTAGAACTTCCTGTCTATCTCTCCCACCCCCATGCTGGGGTTTTGTCCTGGCTTGAGTTTGAGCAGGTTTTATGCATGCTTCCACGACTTTTAAATGCATTCTTAAACTTTAGAACTTTAGTGTGTGTGGCAAGAGAGGGATGTTAACACAGGAGTGCTAGCATTCCAGATGTGTGCCTCTACATCTGGCTTCTTACATGGATTCTAGGAGATTGAACTCAGGACCTCAGTCTGGAGTCATAGCACCGTTAGCAGCTGGAACATCTCCTTACTCCAAGATTAATATAATTTTTTAACCTTCAACTTTACCAGAAATAACCCATAGAACTAGTTGTTCTTTAATTCCTTAGGTAGTCAGTACACCATGTTTTCCAGCATAGGATCTGGTTGCTTTTAGCAAGTGGATGGTCCCTGGGTTGATATTTATGTATAAATATTTGGATTATTAGAGTGCTTGAAGTACTTTTGCGAATAACTACCTGTGCCAATAGTTTAGTTCTGAATTTATGCCAAGATGTATTTATTGTTGTATGAGCCTTCATTGCATAATGATGACAAGATCGGCTTACGTATTGATTACAGAGAATATCTTAATCCTTTCGTAGCAAAGATTTTAAAATCTTGATGTATGTGATCAGGGTGACGCTGGCAATCCTGGAATTCCTGGGGGACCTGGACCCAAAGGATTCAAGGGACTGACTGTAAGTAGCCAATGACTCCAGAAAGAATACGCATTTCTTTTGTAGACCTCAGCTTTTTACTGTGATGATAAATGTGTACTTTTGATTCATCCTGAGGGCATCCTGGGTGGTTGGGAAGCCACCAACTAGTCATGTGACCTTGGCCTATAGTTCCTGACTATCAGAATTGAACCTCGTGGCGCACATGGTTACTTCAGGTCACTCTTGGAACTGAAGCAGATATCTTCCCCGTGTCCCAGGGGCTGCCTGATGATTCCACAGGATGGTGGAACTGCATATTGGTTTAAGGGAGGATAGTGAGGTTTTTCCAACCAGCAAAGCACAGAGCAGAAGGCTATGCTTTTTAAAGTACAGCTGACTAAGACAAGCATCCTTGTACTTTGAAGTCTGAGGGCGATGCCTCTGTTACCCTGGGCGTGGAAGGGATGCAGTTGAACAGGTCCTTTGCCCTAGGCTGAGAATAATTTGTCTGTATCTCTCTATCACTTTGAGTCTGGGGAATAAACATAGTCCACTCATGGACCATTTTGGGTGTGGAAAAATTATTTTTAATTATTTGATTTTAAAATATTTATTTTTTAAAATTTGACTGAAAATAGATTTTTTTCATATAATATATCCTGATTATAGTTCCCTCTCCCTCTACACCTCTCAGTTCCTCCCCACTTACCCTCCCATCCAGATCCACCCTCTCTCTGTCTCTCATGAGAAAACAAGCAGGTTTCTAAGGGGCTATAATATAATATAATGAAGCAAACACATTGAAATAAGACACTACAAACACATGCATTTATTTATTTGTATTTTATGTATGTGAATGTTTGCTTGCCTGTGTGCACATATACCAAGTATGTGCCCTTGGAGGTCCAAAAAGGGAACTGGATCCTTTGGAGTTACAAATAGTTGTGAGAGACCATTTGGTGCCAGGAACTAAACCTGGTTCCTCTGTAAGAACAGCAAGTGTTCTGACCCTCTGAGTTATCTAGGCAGCCCATATTCTTTGATCTGTATAGATTAAGAGGTTTCTACACAGTCTTTGTGTGCCTTGTTCCCCCCACCCCCAGCACCAATCCCAGCTTATGACTAATTTAGATTTAAGTTTACGGCCAGTGTCAGAGTCAGATATGCTACTAAATAAAGGAGACAAGACGGAGATGGATGTTTGTCAATGATTAAGGGTCAGTGGCTTGTATTATGGGCAAGGAATTTAATGGATACGAATAAGCTGCTGTATTTTATTTTTAATTAAATTGTTATTCATTATCACCATTATTATTTATGATACTAAGGATGGGACCCATACATTCTAGGTAAGCACCCTGACACAGAGATATGTGCCTCAGTCTAGATGCTCTTTTAAATTTTTTGAGAACTATAACACCTTATTTAAACTAAGATAGTTGTAGGGCTGGAGAGATGTCTCAGTGGTTAAGAACATTTGCTGCTCTTGCAGAGGTTCTGGGTTCAGTTTTCAGCTCCTACATAATGGCTTACAACAATCTGTAAGTGCAGTTCTAGGGCGTCTGATGCCATCTTGTCACTGTGGGCACTGTATGCACACAGTCTATGTCCGCAGGTATGGGCAAAACACTGACACATATAAAATAAAATACAATATTAAAACCTGAGATAGTCTCCAAGGGTACAACTACATTTTGTATGTTCTTCTTTTCAGCTCTCTCAAGGCTTGAAAGGCAGGAGTGGACTTCAGGGGTCTCAAGGCCCTCCTGGTCGGAGAGTGAGTATGAGTGGGAACGGACTGGTGTGTAGTGGTTTCTGGTACACCCAATGGAACCAATGCAGAATTCAAGGCAGAAGCACTGTGTCCAAGAAGCCAGTCACCGTGTCTCTCAGTCTATTATTAAGATGAATATGACATGTCCCTGTCCTAGCTGAGAAGGTGGCTGTGGGATCAGATGACCAAGAGGAGCAATGCAGATATTCCATTACTGTGACTTATCACTGTAGCCTTTGTAATAGGCATAGGCCTGCCTTCATTTCATAGAGGTCTCCTGACAGAATCCCAGCATGCAAAGCAGGTTGGCAGATAGAGTTTGCCAGGATCACTCTTGTTGCCTTTTTGGACTCTAGAGAGATTTGGAAATGTAACCACAACTTCTACTCTGGTTCCATCACAAGAGGAATGTCATCCATGGAAGCACT
This sequence comes from Mus musculus, assembly GCF_000001635.26. Taxonomy (NCBI): domain Eukaryota; kingdom Metazoa; phylum Chordata; class Mammalia; order Rodentia; family Muridae; genus Mus; species Mus musculus. The sequence continues at coordinate 105,894,816 of NC_000075.6, read as the reverse complement.
TCCAGGCAGAGCCAGGCACGCCTCTGCAGGCCGACCTGCCTCTGTCCCATCTCTTCTCAAGTGATTGGTGATCCAGTGTCTCTCCCTTCCCAGGCAGAGTCAGGGTAGAACTAAATAAGGCTGGCACCTACTGTATGCAGGAGACCCAGACAGCAACTCTGTAAAGAGTGCATGAAAAAAAAAATGCTTATCTTGCTTTAGGCATCGAAGCATTCCTGAACTTTGGATCTAGCAAAGCAAGACTTGCCTGTGGTTTCTTGGCTAAATGACTCCATAGTACAATAAAGTAATAATTTATAAATGATACTCTGCTGTACACATTGAGGAATGGAGAAGCAGTTAATCTGTGGGCCAGTCTTCTCTGGTCTGGGCTCATCTTTTCTCCAGGCTTTAGGGTGTACTTAAGGTGTCCCCACATCTCAGTCTTGTGCTCAGCTCAACTGGTCTGAATTGAGGGGTGGCCTCTGTCTCCAGTGCTTGGTTCTTAGCCTTTGCTAAGAACTTGCTTGGAGTTACTGTAATATTTATCTTGTGTATCTACGTGTGTGTGTGTGTGTGCATGTTTCTGTGTTTGCCTATGCACCATACACCATGTACATGCAGAAGCCAGTGGAAGTCAGAGGGGCATTGGATACCCTAGAACTGGAGTTATATATGGTTGTCAGCTGCCAGTGAGTGATGCAGCCTGAACTTGGGTCCTCTACAAGAGCAGCAAGCACTCTTAACTAACGTCTGAGCCATCTCTCTAGCCTGTAGTTACTCTTAAGTTCTCTCTTTTGGGACAAACTCTTCCTACTTTTGACCTTCTGAAAAATGTAGCTCCAACTCTATGTGTTACCCAGAAACTGTTTCTCTGTGTGAGTAGTCATATACTCTTTCCTGTTTTCTGTCCTAACTTGAAAAGAGGCTAAGCTTTCAAGACTCTAAGTGATGGCTCCATTGGGCAGAACCATGGACAGCACATAGTTCTGGTTGAATCAGAAGTGTACCACAGGCTATCCTAGCACTTAGCAGACCTTTAACCATTGTCGCATGGCTAGATGGATGGGTGATGGATGGATTGATGAATGTATTGATGGATAGATTGATGGATGGATTGATGGTTGGGAGATGGATGATCAGACAGGTAATTCAGTTGTCATTTAGAATAGAGGTTGACTTTGCTGACATTTCTGCTTAAGCATCTTAGAGAGGCAAGTGCCCAAGCATCCTTTCCCTGACACTAGCAAACACACTAAAAGCCACTGCTAATGAGAAGCCCGATGCTGGGAAGAAGAAGGAGGTGGGACAAAGGAAAAAACTCCAGTGGAAGAGAGCAAGGGCTGATGTCTCTCCAGAAGTCATCTCTGCTTGATTTCACCCAGCTATTTGTTTATTTTTGTTTCTGAGATTCTAATATAATTACAACATTTCTCCTTCATTTTCTTCCCTTTATACCCTCCCATATACTTCTCCTCATTCACTTTAAGATTTATGGCCTTTATGTTCATTAATTGTTATTGCACATGTGTGTGTGTGTGTGTGTGTGTGTGTATACACACACACACACATATACACACATGTATATATATACACACACATATATATTACTACATATATGTATATACCATATGTGTGTGTGGTGTGTATGGTATATACATATATGTATGTATACATATACAATATATATTATATATATGTTCCTAAATATAGTCTGTTCAGTCTGTATTATGCTACCTGTATGCATGTTTTTGGAGCTGACTATTTAGCACTGAACAGCCAATTGATTTTTTTGCCCCCTGGGGAGGACCACCTCTTCCATTTCCAGCTTCCCTCAGTTGCCTATAACTCTTTGTGGAGGGTTGAGGCTCAGGGCCTTTCCCCTATTCCCTTTGGCATTCTATTGGTTTCATCCTTGTTCGGTCATGTTAATGAGACTTTATAGGTGGGGTGTCTGACATTACGAGGAGACACAGTCTCACAGCAGACTCCCTCCCCGGCTGTTTGGATTCCTTTGTTCCTCAGTCTGTGTCATTTATGAGTTTAGCATGTATGCCCTTCTTTTGTGTAAATCTCATTTGCTATGCAATTGCCTTTGGTTCTTTTATATATACCAAGGCTTATTGCCTTTTGCGGTTAAAGCACTTTGGTTCCTTTATATATACTAAGGCTTACTGCCTCTTGCATTTTGATTTGTCAGTTAATCTACCTCTGTCTGTTCAGTACATCCATCTCCTTTGTTCTGCCCCGTGGAGACAGTCTGCTGCTTACAATTAGGAAGACAAAAGGAAAAAATAATTTAAAAAGATTCCTTTAGAGAAATTTATTCTAAGGATTACATCCTTGATACAAACAAAAAATAATACACGACCTTGACATGAATGGAAATATTGCAGTGTAATTGACCCACCAGGCCCCACAGTACTTTAAGCACCTTCGTCATTTTTACGTCCAAGAAAGGAAGAGGGGTTTAAATTTTTGTGACTAAAAACTGTAGTTCACAAATCAATAACTTTCTCTTTTCCCCCCTTAGGGTCCTAAAGGCACAGCAGGGCAACCTATATATTCCGTATGTATCTCCTTATTCATAAAAACAAAACCACTCCCAGAACTATACACATCCACCAGAAGGTCTCTATACTCACCCTTATCCCCTCTCTCTTAAACTTTCCAGCCCTGTGAACTGATCCAGTTCCTGAGGGACCACAGCCGTGAGTATCTGGATGTTATAGCCAAGAACAGCAGTGGTTAGCAAGAGCTTGGGACTGGGTGTAGAGTGGGTCTGTGGAATCAGAAGCCTGAAGTCTTTGTGGAGGAGCCTCTATAATAGGATTGTCTTGGGATTGGGGGGACATCTCACACCCAAGGTAAAAGAAAAGATATAAAAACATGGGCTCATAATGTGTAATGTATATCGGAAGAGAAAATCTGTACATGGAAGATAAGACCAGCTCAAGGGCACATGAATTAGCTTTATTATGATAATATTATACATATGTGAATTGTCATTATTAATGTAACAATTATGAGCAGAATGATGGATGGCAAAGTACTCAAGGGATGGACCCAGGGATATAGATTTAGCTGGTTAATTATTTAACTATTTAGATATTGAAGTCACTTGTGAGGGCTATCCTTGACATCATAGACATACTGATGTTCCCGAGGCCACGAAACTAGAGAGATAGAAACTGAAGAGACAAACTCATGAAAATGAGAAAGAAGAAGGGTCAAATTGCCCAGATTGGAACCTCAAATCTTCAAAGAAGGGAGTTGACAGAAAAATTTGACCCTCCCCTGTGAATAAAATTAATCTAGGAGTGTAGGGGACAGGCAGAAGGTGACTGATAATAGAACTGGAGGCTGAAAATAGTTAGTGTTTTGAGCAGAGGCATATAAAAAGAATTTTAGGAAAAAAAACTCACTAAATAATATGAAGTGATTTCTCCCAAAGTCACCCTGCTTTGATTGACTCAAACCTAGCATGTCTCATGGATCCGAAGTCAATACATAGATGTTTTCAGCCTTGGAATATGAAGAAGGTTGTAGATTACTCGTCTGATGTTATCAGCTGTCTGATGGCTGGGGGCATCTCGGGAACCACAGGATTAAGACAAATAGAAGGTGTTAGTATGGCTAGTGTAAGGGCTCATGTGGCAGGATGGAAGGCAGCTTGTCACCAGTGGTAATGAACTTAAAAAAAAAGACTAGAATGATTCATTTGCTTCCTAGAAATTGAGTCAACTGAACATGAGAACTGTCAGGCCTATGGTTTATTAAAGATTTTTCAGCACTTTCCTTGGTGTGCCTGAGATTTACAGTGAGGTCAGATGTTGCCCTACTCACAGAAATCCATGGGGAAACTGCTGGAAGTTAAACAAACAAACAAACAAACAAACAAACAAAAGCAGTTGTAATTTTAATCAGAGACAAAGTTCATTTGAAAAATCCCTGCCCTCCGTGGTTCTACAAATAGAGAATCCCAAGGCTTTCATCAGGAAAGAAAATCAGACCCCATATTTTAGCCTTGTGTAGTTGAATGAGTCTCAGAAGGCTCTAAGACGAGAGACAAAGCAAATTGGATTTCAGCTCTCTGGCCATTTAATCAGAGCCGGATCTATTCTGCTTTTACAAGTCACCAGCCTTTCAACTTCAGCTACAATTCTGCTCATGCTGGCCTGCTCTGGTTCACAAGGGGCAATGGTCAGAGATGCTCCCAAATGAATGCAGTTGCCTGGACAGCTCCCTGTCCTTTTAAACATGTCCCCCTGTAACTTAGAAATTAGCTTCATTTGAAGTGAGAACCCAAATCCTCATTCGGTTAGGATTCTATTGTTTAGATTATTTTTTGGGTCCATGTTTCAAAATTATAATCTCTCTCTCCCCCTCCCTCCCTCTCTCTCTCTCTCTCTCTCTCTCTCTTTCTCTCTCTCTTTCTCTCTCTCTCTTTCTCTCCCCAGCCTGTTGGAAAGGTGAGTCTTCTGGCCATACTGTTCTTGATGAACTAGCTACTGTATTTTGATAAGACCAATTTGAAGAAAGCTCTCCTCCCCCAGGGAAAAGGGAGTTCCATCTTCTATGCAGATATTCCTCTTTTGATGGAAGCTGCACCTGTCATGTCATGTTTTCTACCTGAGTGTCTGAAGTGACCATACAGTCCCTCACACTATTGTCCTGCCTAGGGACCATCATGGTTTCCAACTCATTATTTTACAGAGTAGGTCCTGTCTGTCTTGGTGGGGCCAGGAAGGGTTGAAGGTTCATGGAGAAGGGCTCTAACTCCTCTTTACTGTGCCCATCTTCACTGGCTTCTTGGATGTGATCAATGTCCTGCCTCCCTCTGATCATCTCTGCCTGTCATTTTACCAAGTGTCTCAGTCAGGGTTTCTAATCCTGCACAAACATCATGACCAAAAAGCAAGTTGGGGAGGAAAAGGTTTATTCTGCTTACATTTCCACACTGCTGTTCATCACCAAAGGAAGTCAGGACTGGAACTCAAGCAGGTCAGGAAGCAGGAGCTGATGCAGAGGCCATGGAGGGATGCTACTTACTGGTTTGCTTCCCCTGGCTTGCTCAGCTTGCTCTCTTATAGAACCCAAGACTACCAGCCCAGGGATGGCACCACCCACAATGGGCAATGCCTTACAACTGGATCTCATGGAGGCATTTCCTCAACTGAAGCTCCTTTCTCTGTGATATACAAAACCAGCCAGTACACTAAGTAAAATGCATAAATCTTATATATTAACCACATATACACATATATATGTGTGTGTGTATGCATATATGTATGTGTGTTTAGACATTATATATATCATGAATACACACACACACAAACACAGCCACTGAGGCCTGGGCTTTATCTTGGTTTGTCTGAACCAACTTCACTGGTGTAAAGGGTATGGGAATAACTGTGATCTAGTGAAATATTTTTTAATAATTTTGCTTTTCATTTTCACAGACAAGTGCCCTGTGTATCCAACAGAGCTGGTCTTTGCTCTGGACCAGTCCTCTGGTATCACAGAAAGGAGATTTAATGAAACAAGGGACACCATCACTTCAATTGTCAGTGACCTCAACATCAGGGAGAACAACTGTCCCGTGGGAGCACGGGTTGCCGTGGTCTCCTATGACTCAGACACCAGCTATCTCATCCGTGGCTCTGACTACCATAACAAGAAGCATCTCCTACAGCTTCTTTCCCAGATAAAATACCAAGTGCCCCGGAAGGCCAGGGACATTGGCAATGCAATGAGGTTTGTGGCCCGCAACGTTTTCAAGCGGATGTCTGCGGGAACCAACACCAGGAGAGTGGCTGTGTTTTTCAGCAATGGCCAGGCAGCCAGTAGAGCATCCATCCTCACGGCCACCATGGAGTTGAGTGCCCTCGATATCAGCCTTGCCGTCTTTGCTTATAACGAAAGAGTGTTCCTTGATGAGGCTTTTGGGGTAAGAATCTCCCTTGTTTTTATTTTTTTTTATTTTGTTTTTCAAGACAGGGTTTCTCTGTGTAGCCCTGGCTGTCCTGGAACTCACTCTGTAGACCAGGCTGGCCTCGAACTCAGAAATCCGCCTGCCTCTGCCTCCCGAGTGCTGGGATTAAAGGTGTGTGCCACCATGCCGGGCTAGAATCTCCCTTGTTAATTTTTAAGATAGTTGTGTTGGTAAGGCAACACAAGAGTTGTGTGGAGTCGTGGGGCAGAGGTGGATTGCCCTTACAGTTCTTACTGAGTCAGTAGCAGCCAGCTTGTTTGACGCTGTCATTTGCCAGGCCCTGGAGCTAGAGCTTTGTGTACAAGTTCATGTAGTCACAAAACATTGACTTGAATGTGTGTGCCATCTCCATGTTAAAACTCAGAGCTGGAGTGTTCTACGAACAGATTCACTTCTACATAGCCTACTCAGTGCCTTTCTTAGATATTTAACTCAGGTCCATCTGAAATGAAAGTATGTGAGTAGATGCTCTGCTGGCCCTGTAGGCCTCTGCTGGCCCTATAGGTGCTCTGCTGGTCCTCTGTCATCTAGTACTTCTCAGAATAGCCACCTGCTTGCTGTTGATTCATCAGTCAATGAGTCTTAACCTTTAGTGGAAAAAGCTCAGGGGAGCTGTGAGCCCCTAAAATGTTATGGTATATTTAGTATATATTAATATTTCCCCTGAAAAATGTTCTTTCATTTTGGGGCTCACAGATGTTAAAGAAATCAATGTTTCTCCATCTTGCTTTCTTAACCAAAACAAAACAACCTATTAACATCAAATCCTCAAACACTGCAGACCCTTTTCATCTATGGTCCAGTGACTTTCAGTGTACTGATTACTTGTGAAACGTGTGTGTGTGTGTGTGTGTGTGTGTGTGTGTGTGTGTGTGTGTGTGTGTGAGAGAGAGAGAGAGAGAGAGAGAGAGAGAGAGAGAGAGAGAGAGAGAGAGAGAGAGCACTTCCTTGTATGTGATAAGAAGCAACCAAAGGGAGGAAGGGTTTATTTATTTTGGCTTACAGGCCAATAAGGATGCAGTTTGTGTGGCAGGGAAGGTATGGTGGAGAAGCATGAGGCAGCTGCAGTAGGGAAGAAGAGAGATGACAGGAAGTGATATTCAGCCTGCAAGCATCAAGGCTGGGCTCCAATGACTCATTTCTTCCAGCTAGGCTCCACCTCCGAAAGATTCAACAGCTTTACAAAACAGCACTGAGCATTCAAACACAGGAGCCAGTGGGGAGTACCTCACATTCAAAACACACCGGGTTCTGGAGCTGGGTGGAGCCATCTCATTGCTCAGGAAGCTACAAAGATCTCTTCATACACATACATTTCTATAATAAAAGGATAGGGGTACGCTTGCTCCTGATTCACACACCACACACACACAGAGGAAAATAGACACAGACACACATAAACACACAGACACACACAGGCAAACAGACACAGATACACACAAAGACACAAACACAGGTACAGAAACACACAGAGACATACACAGACACACATAGACACACACAGATACAGACACAAACACAGACAGCCACAGATACACACACAGACACAGACACACACACAGATACACATAGGCACACACAGATACAGACAGGTGTACATACACAGATATACACACAGACAGACACACAGATACACGTACACACACACACACACACACACACACACACACTCTTTATGGAAGTAGGAGGCACAAAAGTTCCTGATAAGAAAGATCTCAGAAGTCAAGGTCTTCTGGTTCCTGGTTTCTTTCTAAGCTTCCCTGCCTCCATAATTTTGCTCTCTGAAAAAAACAAAACAAAACAAAACAAAACAAAAAACAAAAATAAACAAACAAAAAACCAAAAACCAAGTAAGACCTCTGCTCTGAGAGCCACATCTAGTTCTAAGATAGGAGAAATCTGAAGGGTGTCAAATTCAGTTTCTAGTCTCTGCGGGGACCACTTCCAGACCCCATGGAGGCCCCAGCATCGAAGCACTCCTAGCTGCTCTCTGCAGAGCATTAACCCAGGCAGCTATCTTATCACTCTTCTCTTACCACATAGCACCCTTTCTATTAATGCTAGCCATGTGTCCTGCTGGAACAATGCTTCCTGCAGTCATCACGTGTATTCCCCTGCCTCCATGTTCTTCCCCACTCCCTGGACCTCCTTCCTCTTCCCTAAGCCCCCTCTATGTACTTTTCAATTCTGGATTTTTATGTGTGTTTAAAAGATTTTGCCACAATGAGAGACTGGAGTGATGGCTCAGAAGTTAAGAGCAGGTGGTGCTCTTGCAGAGGACCTGAGTCTAATCCACAGCACCTGTGTGAGGAAGCTCCCAACTGTCACTCCAGAGTGACAGTTATCAGGTACCTCTGGCTCCTGAAGCCACTTGCCCTCAAGTACCCATACCCACACACAGATGCACACCCACACACAGAGACACATCCACACACAGAGACACACCCACACACAGATGCACACCCACACACAGAGACACACCCACACACAGATGAACACCCACACACAGAGACACATCCACACACAGAGACACCCTCACACAGATGCACACCCACACACAGAGACACCCTCACACACAGATATACCCCCCACAGAGACACCCACACAGAGATGCACACCCACACAGAGATGCACACACATACACACAGATACACACCACCCATATAATTAGCACAAAATCATTACTCCTTTTTACTGATATGATAAAGAACATCCCACGGTTGTAACCAGTATCTCTGTGTGAAGATAAATATTTTTATGTGGTTTTGGCCACTTTTTATCCTTATAAGCCACCTCAGACTCCACACCATTTTGAAATGGCTTCTTTTGACAAATTGATTTGAAAATATTATCTTGCCTTTTTTATCTCTGATCTGCCTCGATTGGGAACCAAACTTGCAGCATTCCCCCTGATGTCCCAGAAATGTATAAAAATGTTGCAAGTTTTGGATTGAGTCTCTAGAAAGCTGCTCTGCTCTGTGGAGTTCCCTCCCGTGAGCTGAATAGAATGAACAGCTATTAAGTACTTGGACATTCCCCTAAAGGGCTGCAGTTTTATTCTTGTTGGAGACTCTCTGTCTACGATAGATCATTTACCCCCTTCTGTCAAATTGTTCTAATCAAGAGAGGAAGAATGCCGTTTCCCTGACCATCGTCTTACTTTAGTCCCCGTTTTGTAGCTCCCCATACAGTGATTTCTTAGGGAAAATTGTTTCTGTCTGCAGCACCTCTTCTTGCATATTCTCCTTCTCCCCTCCCCCTTCCTTCCCCTTCCTCCCCCTTCCCCATCCTCCTCTTTTTGTCTCCTCCTCCTCTCCACCTCTCCCCTTTTCTCCCTCTTTTCTTCCTTTTGCCCCTTCCCCTTTTTTTTCTCTCTTTGATCTGTTTCTCTCCCCTCTTGATATGCTGTTTAAATTGAATTCATGGACTCATGAAATTATCTTGCTTCACCATCCAGGGAGCCGAGAGCAGACCCAGACAACAACCTGGCTATTACGTTCTCTCTTGAACAAATCCAAATCGCAGATTATTCCTGTCGCTGCCCCCAAAGTGCTCCTTTTCAGTCGACAATATTCTCACTTACTGTGGTTCTCACACTCCACCCACACCACTATTAGCAATGTAAGACAGCTGTGGACCCTGCCCGTTCTTGGCAACATTTCCCCCTCACTGATTCAGTACATGTTACATGAACAAATGTCTCAGACACAGCGGCCAACCAAAGTAATTACCCAAGTGTAGCTTAGTGAACCAATGGGTTCATCGGTGATCAGATGAGTGAGGGCTGTGGCGATTTGAATTAAGACAACGTCTACCACAGGCTCAGTATTTGAATCCTTGGTCTCAGGTGGTGGCACTGTTTGGGGAGCCATGGAGCCTTCAGGAAGTGTAGCCTTGCTGGAAGGAGGCATGTCAGGGGAGTGGCTTTGAGAGATGGTAGCCTTACCCCACCTGTAGCTTGCTGTTTGCTGTGCAAGGGGTTAAGATGTGATCAATGCAGCTTCCTGTTCCGGCTGCCGTCCTTCCTGCTGGCAGCCATGTCTTCTCTGCACGCTCTAACCCTCGGGAACCATCGGCCAAAGAATCAGCTTCTTTGTCTAAGCTGCTTTTGGTCATAGTATTTTATCACAGCAACAAAGCAGTAACTAACAGAACGGATTACACATAGACGCATGGGTGAGGGTTTACTTATGCTGCATAGGCGGGAGAATTGCTTAGAGGAATGTGGGTGACGCTCAAAACCATTGCATCACTGAGCAGTCTCAGGCAGGTGTGGATGAACACTCCTCCGTGAATGCATTGATGAGGACCCCATTCAGTCACTGCTTCTCTTCCTGAACGCGCTAGCACCTCCCACAACCACATGGGCAGAATTACATACAACTGGAGTGGGTATTGAAGGCAGAAGTGTCTGGAATCTCTGGTGAGAGTCTAGTGACTATCTCTACCTCCTCCTCCTATGAGGAAGGTCAGCAGATCCAACCTTGTGGAGAGTCGCTCAGGAGTAATCACACCTGTTCTGATTAAGATGGTAATGAGTGTTCCTTTCAGGTTAGTAGGTCCACAGCATCTCATTTTCCTGTGTGTTCTCTCACCTCATTGGCTGCTCCTCTTCAGTTTATCTTTCTCTCCCAGTTTCTAGGTAAATTTCACTGAAGTGGTACCTAGCATTTACCATCCTTCCTACCCAACTCTGTTTTGAAAGGAAATGATTATCTCTCAAAGCAGAGACAGTTTACTTATTTTTATGTTTATGATGGCTCTACCACACTAGACCATAATACAGAGACATTTTTATCTGTTCTTCTCATTTCAGTACCCCTAACATCAAAACTGTACCTATAACATTGTTGGCATTCAATGCATATTTGTTGAATTCAACCCATGTTTGTTGGATGCATGAATAAATGAACATAGAGCATGTGGTTTAATCCCATGAATCAATTCCTTGGTTCACAGAGCAAGTACGTAGGCTTTAGATGTGGCCAAAAATGATCAGCCATAGAGTGACACCCAAAGTGTCCAGTTTTATAAGAGTTATAGTAGTAACATATAACTCTCATTCTAAGGCTGAGATGATCACAGGTATATCCAGACACTCAGCACTTTCCAGAAAGGCAGAGGGCGTGGCTTTCCTCATCCCTCTGTGATCTGAGGGAGGGAGAAAAATAACTCTGAACAAAGCTGTGGGTTGAGGGGTTGCCTGTCACCAACAGGGAATGATATGTTCCTTCCATTGTAATAAAGGCATCTGCTTTGCATAGGACCATAAAAATAAAGGACCCCAAATGAGGTATTGATTCAAAGATGAATGAATGAGCATTGCATGTTGCCCATTTTGATGAGCATTAAAGCAAAAACAGTAATTAAGAAGCAGATGGAATGAGAATGAGGGGTAGTCATAGGAGAGACAATGGAGGACAGAGGGGTCATAGTAAGAATGTGAGTAAGCTCAATGACTTCGGTCTATTGCCTTTTGAAAGAAACTTCATTGTTATTTGGGATTGAAAAGGTCCAGGAGGCATCACAAAGATGAACCTTTCTGATGGAGTACAGTAGGAATGTTCTGGTACCGCCACCTAAAGTGACTGGTGGAAACCTTTGAATAAACAGTTTCTGAAGGGCCCAACGTTAGAAGCTGACGCTATGTGTATTCCATTGTTAAACTCAGCCCAGTTTGGCAGTTATGGAGAGGAGATGCTAAGACTGGTGTAGAGGGATGCTTTGGCAGTTAAGAGCACTCTCTGCTCTTCCAGAGGGCCTGTGTTTGCTATCCAGCATCCACATGAGGACTTGTAACCATTTGTGATTCCCGGAGACTCTAACACCTTCTTCTGGCACCAAGAGCATGGGGCATGCATTCAGTGCACAGACAGACAAACGTGCAAAGCATCCAAACACATTAAAAAATCTTTATCATGAAATAGGGATGCTGATGGTGTGTGTGTGTGTGTGTGTGTGTGTGTGTGTGTGTGTGTGTGTGTGTGTGTGCGTGATACACATGGGGTGGGGGAGGGAATAAACCAAAGGATTACAATACAAAGGTAAAGTGACCGTGAGCATTTTTCAAGTTTTCCCTCAGGATTAGCACATAATAATTTCCTAATAAAGGTTTAAATTGCACAAACAACATTTGCTTCTCTTTTTCACTGCAGTTTGATGACACTGGGACATTTCAGGTGATTCCAGTCCCCCCAGTTGGAGATTATGAGCCACTGGAGAAGCTTCGGCGCTGCACACTTTGCTATGGTAAGATCGATGGGAACAGCTGACTGTGCAGGAGGCTAAATGCTTTCCCAGTGAGCTCTTGGATTGGGCTTTAGAGAGAGGTTTCTGTTTATGACGGTAGGTTTTATTTTCAACTTTCCAGTTTTGGAAGGTGCACTATGTCAGGATTCCAGTCTTTAGTGTTTATAGAGTTTCTGTGGAATGTGAAAACTGGTTTTGAAAATTACCTGACTGGTGAAGTCTCTCCTGGAACAGTGCTATAGTTTGTATCAAGAGTCTCTAAACTACTGAAAATACTTTCTATGCGAGTTTGGGCATGATTGTGAATTTCAGACACACACCACCTAAATCTGTTTTCAACAGAGACCCCCCTGTCATTAGTTGCTAGTTGCCACAATTGTCCTGGAACATTGGCCGTTTCTTGTTATTTTAAGTGTGAAATAGAAGCATTGATAAGTTCATTATTTCTTGGAAGCTCTCAGTGTCTTGTGCTGCTGCTGATTCCATGATGTATCATCTCTCTGTGCATTTTTAGACAAGTGTTTTCCAAACACCTGTGCAGAAGAGCCTTTCTTTCCTGAGAATTCCTACATGGATGTTGCATTCCTCTTAGACAATTCCAAAAACATCGCCAGCGATGACTTCCAAGCCGTGAAAGCGCTGGTGAGCTCAGTGATTGACAGCTTCCACATCACTTCAAACCCTTCAGCCTCAGAGTCTGGTGACAGGGTTGCTTTGCTGAGCTATTCTCCCTCAGAGAGCTCCAGAAGGAAGGGCAGGGTGAAGACAGAGTTTGCCTTTACAACCTACGACAACCAATCAATCATGAAGAACTACATCTACACTTCCCTTCAACAGCTCAATGGAGATGCTACTATTGGCCTTGCCCTACAGTGGGCCATGGAAGGTCTCTTCCTGGGAACCCCCAATCCAAGAAAACACAAGGTCATCATTGTGATTTCAGCTGGAGAAAACCATGAGGAGAAGGAATTTGTGAAGACGGTGGCTTTGAGGGCCAAATGTCAAGGCTATGTCGTATTTGTGATATCTCTGGGCTCCACACAAAGAGATGAGATGGAAGAATTAGCCAGCTACCCACTCGATCACCATCTGATACAGCTTGGGAGAATGTACAAGCCAGATCTGAATTATATTGTGAAATTTCTGAAGCCCTTTATATACTCGGTCAGACGTAAGTCATTATTTGGTTATTTTCCTTTGGTAATAATATTGATGATCTAAGATCAATATCATGAGATCTATAACTAATCCAAATATACAAATTGGGTACTGACTTGGGGCAAAGGTGGGTGCATATCCTGAGTGCATCCTGCTTCTGCCTTGGGTATAGGATGGTGAGACTGTGCTATGGTAGAACATCTCTTGCCCAAATCTATGGAGTAAAAACATCAAAGTGGCTGGTGGTCTCCTGAACTGTGTTTTATCACCCAAAAGAAGTCCTAGCAGCTCTTAGAAAGTATGATGTAAGCATTTAAATGAGTTCATTTCCCAATCTTGTGGAGAGCTATGTGAGGGTGTGGTGTTGACCAATCATGTCTCATAGGGATGCTAAAAACCTGGAGGCAGCTCCTGTCCAGAAGGGCTTGGGTGGAGCCTGAGACCATTGGTCATAGGCGCCTGAGTAATGCCAGTGTTGTGGTTCACAGACCACACTTTAAGCGCCCTGGCTCCAGTCCAGCATGCTGTCACGTGTTACCCTTGGGATACAGGCCAGCCCACAAAGTGATCAGTGAGGTGCTAAGTTCAAAGACTGAGAGTAAGCACACTAGGAAGTTTTTGAAGAACTTGACAATGGTTGCTGGAGCATAAGAGTGCAGGGTCAGTGAACTCTGTGTCATCGGAAATGATAAAGGGTAACAGTGTTAGCCTGCTAAGGTTTAGAAATAGCACTGTGTCCTGTCCAGAAATGCCTGGAACAGTTTTCTGATTCTTACTACTTACAAGTGCTGTTAATGTCAAGTAGGTAAACCTAGGGACGCTATAATCACTCTACTGTTCACAGGATGGACATCCAGCCCTCTGAACAAAAAATAACCTAAGCCTGAAACGCCAAGAAGTTTGTTGAGGAACTGGTGTGTTATTCTGCCTAATACAGAATTAAATACCCAAGGCAATTATCTTATAAAAGGGAAAGGTTTATTTTTGGTCATGGTTGTGGAGTTTACTGTCCAGAGTCAGGAAGCCTGTGCTTTGAGCCTTTGGCATATCATGGCCAGAGTGTGAGGGAAAACACATTTGCTTCCTTCAGAAGCCAGGAAACAAGGCAGATGAGAAGGGGAGGGGACCCAAGGCTCTTCTAAGGGGCTACCCTGATGACCTAGGAACCTCACTTTAGGTCCTACCTCCTAAAGAGTAGGGAATCTCTCAGTAACCCTGCCCATGAGTTCAGGTCTAAACTCTTGGACTTCTGGGGGACATTTATCCAAACCATAGCACTGTCTTCTGGAAGATTCCAGAAAATGGAGCTGAGCCTGTTCTTTCTGGAATTCTTGCAGGTTTAGAATGAGGTTCAGCCCCCTGCTTCCCTAGTGTTGAAGGAATGTCCCCCACCCCATAGCAGGAAAGTGTCTCCCGTAATTCATACTCACTCGTTGAAGCCATTACCTGGGAATGTTAGATTATTGCCTTTAAACCTAACATGGACTCATTTGGATGCCATAAAAAGGAATTTAAATAAGTGCTTTCAAATACATTTTGATGCCAACTTTTCAGCTGGATTAGAGCATTTTATTTTATTTTATAGTAATTCTTTCAGGTGTACACCACCATGTTACTCTGGTGCATACATATGAAGAACAGATGTGTGGTAGACTTCCAGGCTATCCCCCAGACAACTTCTCATCTGAAAGAGACTCTTCCAAATGCTCAAAATTTAGAATGTTGATTTTTTGCCCCAGAGGCAGGGCTGTCTGTTGTTCCCCACACAGTATTGTCTTTTGTGCTCTCTAGATGGCTAACAATGTTGAAAGTTTTAAGAGACTCAGAATAACTCAGGTCTGCAGGGCTGGGGAAGTGGCTTTGCAATTGAGCAAAGCTGACGGACTTGGACCCCCCAACTGTCCCTGACTTCCTGAAGGAACGCACTTCATCTGTTGGAGTTAAATGACTGCTCTTGCATTTTCTGGTCCTTTGAGAACCTTTTCCCAAAGTGCAGGCTCCAGTTCTGGCATTTTTGTTTTTTCTGTTTAAAGCTGTGACATGATTCCTCCTTCTACCCATAGCCACTGTCAAAGGAACTAATCAGAGACACTCTCATTTTAGACAAATAGAAAATAAAAGTGTATCCTAGAACCAGAGAAATGAAACTGCAGAGATTCTTTGAGATGCTTTTGCGCTTGAGTCTTAGATCTTCACTAACCAAGGCCCAAGTTTTCATCAAAATTTGTTTTCCTGCATGAGAGGAAAATTACAGTCCATGGTACACTATGCAGCTTATAGACTGCATAGAAAGAGCGTAAAGAGATGTATTGTGTTGGCAGTAAGTTAAGATCCTCTCTGCGGCCCATTTTCTCATAGGAAATCAGTGCTCATTGGTGCAGAAGCAAAGAAATAATATCATGTCATAAGACACCATCTTTCCTATGTTTGAGCTGGTAGTTTAAGTCTGGGAGAAAAAGCCAATGAGAATCAGAATAGATTGTCTTTCAGATTATGTTAGCCTGGGCATGTAGTACTCATGTGTTCCTGCATTACAATGAGCTCATCCCTGAAGGGTTAACCTTGAGCCTATTCCCATGACCCTTGTCACTCTCTGGCCCTCTGAATTCTCTGAACTTGAAGTTGTGAATGCCGTTTCTAGTTATCAGTATTTTCCATTTTCACCGTGGCCAAACACTCTTGAAATGTGTTACTAATGTTTTATTGCCTTGAGAGGATTCCTGTCGGGCTTCTCTTTGCCTAGGAAACCCAATTTCTGGTTTGGAAATCAAACTATAACTTTGTTCCCTCCGTAGGCGGATTTAATCAATACCCACCACCCACGCTGAAGGACGACTGCAGACTTGTTGAGTTAGAGAGGGGAGACACACTGCCCCATGGCCTCAGGTGGGTAGTGGAGCTGAGCAAGTCCTTCTGTTTACAAGCTTGTTAATTGACGGATGGGTGTGTGCCTGGCCGATGGCAGACTGTTAGGCAAAGGAATCTAACAAGGTCTCTGAGGTAAAGGCTCTTCACCGTGTTTCTACCTTCCACAGCAGCAATCAAACACCAGTATGCTCTCCACTTTGAAGTTTTGTTTTGTTTTTTAATAAAACTGTGAATTTCATTAAATCTTGCCTTTAAAGGCATGGTTTCCTCAAAAGGGTCTGATAAACTTTAACCCTGACAAACAAACAAACAAAAGTTCACAGCTTATTCTTAACTTCACTGCCCAGAACCCGAGGCTCTGGGTTCTTTTTGTACTTGGCTGACCCATGTGAGCTACACCCTTCCACCTGCCTGGTTTCTGGTCATCTGCCTGGGCTCCCATTCCTTCCCATAATAATGGTCCTGACTAAAGTGGTCCCCCCCCCCCCCGTCTTTGAAACTGATTCTTACCTCACACCCTGTTCACAGTCCACAGCCTTAGCTGGGCATGGTGTTACACTCCCAAAACCCCAGTCCTCTGGAGTTGGAGGCAGGAGAATTGTGAGTTCAAGGCCAATCTGGGCTACTTAGAAAGACCATGTCTTTTTAACAAAACCAGCAGACAGAGCTCTTTCTGAGCCCTTTATACCTTCTCTAAGGTACTTCGGCACTCACTCCAGTGTCTAATCTCACTAAATCTTGATCTGTGTCTGAGTTATTATCTCAACCTCAACACATCCTACAGAGGACCTCATAGTGCAATTGCACACACAAACAATTTTCATTCACGTTGTATCTTAAGAACAAATAGAACAGTTGGTTGACTCTGGCCCCTCAGATACTGTGAGCATCGCCCTTCTCGGTCGCTTTTAGCTGGAGCTTCACTGAACTGGATCCCTGGCCAAAGCTGGCCTGGGCCCATTGTTACTCCCTTATCTCAGACTGCATTAAGCAAGGCAGCTTCTCAGAGAAGGTACGGCTCCTTCCGGGTATCCAGAAGCAACTAGAAGTCATACAGGTGCACACGTCTTTAATGCCAGATTCCCTTTATTTGGTAGGTCAGCAAGGGCGTGTCCAGCAGCCAAGCCCTTGGAAAGACAGGGCCACATTAATGTCCAGTTGAGCAGCTTCCCTTGAATAAGCCACAGACTCTTTTAAGTGGAGCTGCAGACAAGATATGTTGTTACTTCAGCACATATCAACACAAGCCCAGCTGTAAATATCATAATACGAGTGATTCTTTCGCAACTACTAAACCCAATCAATTTTACACATCAAATCTAAATAATCGAACAAAACAATGCCATGCGGTGAGTGCTTTTGGTTTTCTAAAGCTGAATATTTGAAGACCAAAAATTGTACACTATGACCATGCTGCAGATGTGTCTGGGCCTCACGGGCCCCTGTTGTTGCCAGATAGCCTAGCTTCTTACCACGGACTCACACACACACACACACACATACACACACACACACACACAAATACATCTATGCTGTATGTCATGATATCATTTGGCCTTCATGTATTCTGCCTCACAGCTAAATAATACTTCTGGGTCCCAAACAGCAGTTTTAAACACAACTGCAAACAGTAAATTAAAAGTGACATTGTCAAGAATATGCTTGTGTATGTTTCCTGTTATCATCTAAATAAAGACATAATTCTAAAATCACCAAGAACCCCTAAACTGCCCATCTAAATGCTGGCCCCATTCCAAGGGTCTTGTCCAGAGCCTCTTTCCTCTCAGAACAGGGCTTTGTCCATTAAAGGCCTATTTGCTATGGTAATTGGGATCAGTCTGAGGTATAACAAGGTTGTTCCAGGGGCTGCTTGATGAACGACATCTTCATAATTTATTGACAACTCTATGCAAATCAGATTTGGCTCATCTCAAAGGAATACTCCATAGGTTATAAGTGGACTCGAGGAAAGGAAGATCAAATGGAGACGAATTAATTGACTGAAGTTCATTTAGAATTTTCCAGCACCCAGTTTTTTTTTTCTTTTTCCTGTGTATGTATGTGTATGCATATGGACGTTCATATGTGTGGGGGCTGTATATGTGTGTGTATGGGGAGGCCAGAAGACAACCTTGGCTGCTGTTCCTTGGGCGTCATCCTCCTTTGTTTGGAGTCAGGGTCTCTCACTGGCTGAGCTCACTGAGTCGGCTGTGCTGATTGGCTGAGCTCACTGAATCGGCTGTGCTGATTGGCTGAGCTCACTGAATAGGCTGTGCTGATTGGCTGAGCTCACTGTGCTGATTGACTGGAGCACCCCAGGAGTCCACTCAGCTTTTCCTCCTAGTGCCTGCATTGCAAGCAAATGCAACTATGGTTAGCTTCTTCATGGGGCTTCTTGGGGGACCAAACTCAGGTCTTAATGCTTGCAAACCAAGCCCTCTACCAACTGAGCTACTACCCTCTTTTCTTTTAATAAATAATTAAAGAAATACATTAAAATGTTTGGATAATTTATTTGCACCTTTCTGACTCACCTGGACGCAGCTGAAACCTGCCTTTTCTTCATCTAGATTGACTGCTAAGCTGCGTGAGGTTCCTGAGAGCACAATCAGCCTGGCTGATCAAGAGCTGAACGCTGGGAAAGACTCATCTTTTGTGTTGGAGGATCACAGAGGCGACCATTTGGTTTACGTTCCAAGCCAGATGCTAGAGCCACATAAGTTAGTGAGCCACTATGGAAATGACCGGGAATCTGTAGCAATGGCGAGTCTCACTTCTGGTAAGCACATGGACTAATGATGGAATCTTTTCAGTCACGCAGAGCCTTGACTTTTAATATTAGGATTGAATTCAATAAACTGAGGCTAGACTCTGAAACAATTAAGGATGGTGGATTCAGTGGCAATTATCAGAGCAACAGAAGTAGCGGATGACAGGTACAGCCATGGGAATCACTGAGCAAGGTCTCAGAAATTTTCATGATGTACTTAAAGAAATTAGAGCATGCAATTCAGAAGGTTGGTTTTATTCAGAACACGAAAATATAAAGAATATCAGAGCAAACATGAGATCAAAACAACCTCCAAACCTTGGCCTGGCCATTGCCCCAGGATTTGTGCTTACACAAGGTTTAAGTTTTATTTTTTTTGAGATACCCAGAAATGGCAGAGTGTGCAATTCCCCCATGGCTTACTCTAAATATTTTAACGTCAACATTTTAATAGCTTAAAACCAACTAATATGTAAGATAATAAACACATAAGATACATAAAGGTATCTTATTTTCATTTGAAAATGTGAGGGGCTGAAGAGGTGGCTCAGCGGCAGGGAGCATTCCTTGTTCTTGCAAAGGCCCAGAGTTTGATTCCTGGTACTCACATGGCAGCACAGAGTCATCTGTAATTTCACTTGCAGAGGATCTGATGCCCTCATCTGGCATCTGCATGCACTGTACCCACATGGTGCATAGCCATGCATGCAAGCAAAATACCCATACACATAAAAGTAAATACATAGTCAATATTTTTTTAAACTGTGAAATGTCAAACAGACTCCTCAGCCATCCAAACCCTGCATCTAGAATCTTCCAAAATAACCATTTGGCCAGGACGTTGCATTTTAAGTATTGTATCCAATGTATCAGATGCATGACTAGAATATGCAAATATAAAAGGAAAAAGGTAGCCTTCACACCATATTATTGATTCTTTGAAGCTTCCTGGATAGCTCTTCCTTTTCTTAGATTTAACACTTGTGTTCCCATAAGTATTTCGGAAGTATAAGCATTTGAACTGTACTTTTAAAGTAGCCAAACTAGCTTTTGTAAAGCTACAGTAAAGAATTTAAAAGCTAATCAATCATCAGTTGAAAAATAAGCTGTGTTAGCTTTAAAAAGAAGATTCTCAGTAAACCTGGACGTGTGGTGTCTATGTATTAAGCCTGTATGTGACTTCATTAAGGCAATTTTAAACTCTTATGTCGGCATAGCCTGCACAAGAGAGTTAGGTGCTCTTTTAATAGGAATTGTGTTGATTTTGTTTGTTCACTTAATGGTACGGGATTACAATTTTCCTCAAGGCACAGGAATCCATTCTCGCCTGGCTTAGAAGAGGGAGATGCATTTTGGCAGAGGGTCAGCGTGGGAAAGGGTAGAGTGTGATGGCTTTGTTAGAGGCGACCATTCCCAAGTCTTGGAAATGGATCAGAGAAAGCAGAGGAGAGAGGGAGACAGAGAGAGAGAGGGAGAGAGAAAGGGAGAGAAGGGGGGAGAGAGAGAGAGAGAGGGAGAGAGAGATGTTGCAACCATCATTACTGATACAATAATAGCAATTTAAGAAGAAAAGAAAGACTTTTCACTTGGCTTTCCAGGTGTCTGTACAGTCCAGAACCTTGCAGCCACTGTGGGGTTCAGTTTGGTTAAAGAAATACCTGTTCACATTTCTATCAGGAGGATAAAAAGTAAACGGTTACCCCACCAAAGTTCTGAAGTGTGTGTGTGTGGGATTCCTGTAATGGACTGTGGGTAGTGATAGTCTGGGAATAGTGTCTCAGGCCCAGGGATGTCATGTTTATGTCTTTAGTCCCATAAGTAAATCTGAGTCTCAAATGTCTGTCTGTCTGTCCGTCTGTCTGTTTCTGATTCTCCCCATACTGCCATCACTGCCGTGCCTTGCCCTGCCCTGCCCTGCCCTGCCCCTCCCCGCCCTTCTCTTCTCTCTCAAATCTTTTGTAGCCAGTTGCCGAAAACCTGCTAAGGACTCCTTCTGGGGTCAGTTGTGATTCCAAACCTTTAGTCACTGAGAGCTAAGCCTTCGTAAATTCCAGATGCATGGTACAAATTAGTTGATAACTTTGATGAGTGCCTCCATATGCTGTGTGTCTACTACTCATTTATCATGTAATTCTTGCAGCTGATGGCTGACCTTTCTGTCCTTGAGTGGAGAGGCTTGAGGGAAAGTCTGTGATCTCAACCATTTAAGAATTTTACAGTTCCTGTGCCCTGTTGGCTGGCAGCGGGTTGTCACCCTCTTCCACAAGATACCCAACCCCTGCCTGTCTCCCCCAGTTAGCCTCTCACTTAGCTGCTTCTGCCTGCTCCAGCTTGCATTGAGCTCATCCCCAGTCCCACTCTATGAGGCTATATAGATTCTATATGATCTCTGGTGTGAGATCCACTGTTCACGTGACTCTTACAGTGAGGTTCCTCCTTTCTGGCAGAAGCACCTGGGAACTCACTAGAAATGAATCCTGTAAGTGTTCATTCTGGACCTAGTCAATCATTTTGGGGTAGTGGAGCCCCCAAAATGATGTGTTTAAATGTTTGTGCATTTGTTTCTTTGTTTAGTGTGTGTGTATGTGTGTGTGTGTCTGTGTGTGTGTCTCTGTGTATGTGTGTGTCTGTGTGGTGTGTCTGTGTGTCTGTGTGTGTGTGTGTGTCTGTGTGTGTGTGTTGCAATAACCATTGTCTATGTAGAGTGTTAGAGGACAACTTGGCCAGAGCTAGTTTTCCTTATACCATGTGGGGTCTGAGAATGTAACTGCGGTATCTGGAGACTTGTTTTTTGCAATAGCTGAAGAGGGATTCTGGCATCTGGTGTGAGTGGAGGCCTGCAGCATCTCCATCTGCCCATTGCTGCCCCATCATTACTCCAGGATCTTAATTAAAAAAAAACAAAAACAAAAACAAAACTCAAAGGAACCATAAAGTGATAATAAAAATTTGAACATAAACCTTCAAAAGCATTTATCAAACACCTTTTTTTTAAGTGTTGAATGCGTCCTTTGTCTCCCTGGCTTTATTCAACTGCATGTTCTATTTTTTCACACGGTATCATGTCTAACATTGTCCAAATTGCTATAAACTCCATCCTGATTTTTCTAAACACTCTCATAATGCCCCTCCAACAAATGGATATATTTAGCTATGGACCTCTTCTTAAACATGTCATTTGATTCTGACTTTTGCTGCTCCATATTCAACTTGCACATACATGCACTTTAACGTAAATGTGCATTGGATGGCAGAGTTGGCTTCCGAGCCATCCCTGGAATGTCAGTCAGCTCATGTTCTGCATTGCATCAACCTCTGGTCACCTGCACCGTCGACCTGACTGTGGTTGGTGGTGGCTCCGTGGTCACTTATAAATGGTGAAGTACATTCATTTACCAAATCTGAAAACAACATAAATTGCATCATTATTTTGGAGAGTTATTTTCAAATAATTTTGGCGATATAGTTCTGGTGTTTAAAATTTTTTCCAATTTAATTTTTAAAGCTTGCTTATAATAAACCCACCTAGAAACATAAAGCACAGAGTGACTTCATTTAAAACCGGAGGGCACGTGTCTGCAGGTGTTTTGGGTGCAGAGATTCTCGAAGGAGGCAGGGCTTCTCCCCAGGAGGCAGGCCTTTTCTGCCGACTCTTGTTTCTGAGCACAGAATGGTTCGGAAGTGATGTTCTGACGATCTGAGAACCACCTAGAAAAATCAAGGCCAAGAAGACCATTGGGCCTATCCTCAGGGAAAAGAATGAAACCTGTTTTCAAGTTTTGTCTACTTAAACGAGAAGAGGTTCTCCCAGAAAAACACGGGGCGTGTAAGGGTTTCTGTTTCCGCATGACATGTTAATGGCATACAGTGGTGTGCACAAGCTGTGCCTGCCTCCCCTGCTTTCCCGGCCCAGCCCTGGGACCCTGGCCAGTGACCTCACCAGACAGAGGGGAGGAGAGGCCCGGGCTGCGGGTGTGAGATGGAGAGGCGCATAAAGTGCTGCCAAGTCCTCTGCAGATATGCCTGCGAGAACACAGTGGGCTCGTCACTTCTGGGGCTCGTGTGAGTGCGTCTGTAAGTTAGGCCAACAGGCTGCATTTTCTTTTCTTATCGAAGTTCTGAAGAATTTACCATTGCAGGGAGGACTTTCGTAGCCCTAGGAGTTTTCTTCTTGTTTACTTATAAAGATTAAATTTGTGAACACTTTAATTTGTTGTGAGCTTTGCAAACTATTCCATTTTTTTCCTCAAAAACCTCATGGAATTGTTGTGTATTAGCATGGCACTTTGTAGAGAGGAATGGAGTGATGGAGAAGAGCCGGGGTCACTGAATTAAAAACAGGCAGAAATAAGACTCCAGCTCCTAAGACCTGTCCATAACCACCGCTCTGCAATGCCTACTGGAGGAAAAGGAAGGCCGATTTTATTTATGTCATGACATACTTTTAGAAGAAAATATTCCCTCATGGCCTCTGTCAGAGAGAATGCCAATAGACTGAAGACGACTTTCTTCTCATCAGGTCCCTGAGCCTTTCTCGCCCTGGTTAGTGTGTACTTCACTATTTCTTCCCTACCCTGATGTTTGACGACTCCTCCTTCTGAAGGAGTCAGCCATTGGGACAGATTTGGTATAGATTCTGTCTCTACTTCTAGGCTTTCGTTTCTTGGCTAAATCACCGAACGTCTCCAAGCTTAGGTCTGCTTAGGTGTGAATTGGGAGCAGTGGCAACCCCAGTCTCATGCTAAAAGGATATTTTGATGAGAGAAGATATGTGGAGATCTGACCCCAAGGCCTGAAGTGGATGGAATACTTGGTTTAGTATCAGAAAGCAGAAACAGAAAGCATCGCCAGTGCTTTCGAATGTTGGGAAAATGTTGAACTTGAACAATACCAGCGACATGGACCTCTAAGGGCTGGCTCAGTGGTTAAGAGCTCGCTGGCCGACTTGTCAGAGGACTTGGGGTTTGTTCTCAGAATCACATGTTGATTCATAATCATCCTGTTACAAGGGATCTTATACCTTCTTCTGGCCTCTTTGAGCACCAGGCATGCATGTGGTACATAGACATGCACACAGGAACACACACACACATTTTTTAAAAAGAAGGACGTCAGAAATTATTCACATGAATAGAACTCAATACATATATTAGCCTCATAGCTTATAAAAAATAACAAACCCATGACTAAGATGTGAAGTAATGGCACATCCCTTTTAATCCCAGCACTTGGGAGATCTCTGACAGATCTCTGAGTTTGAGGCCAGCCTGGTCTACAGATCAAGTTCTAGGATAGCCAGCGCTACACCAAGAAACACTGTCTTGAAAAGCAAACAAACAATGTAAAAGCAAGACAACAATAACAATAAACCCCAAAAGAGATAAAAAGAAAAGAAAATCCCATGGCTAATTTTGGCACTGGTACATTCCAAGGCAGCCCACTGGATAACTCACAAATGTCAATGAGATTTTCCACAAGTATCATGACAAACAACCATACTGAGTCAGCACACTCGTCCTGTCCAGAGGTCTCATGCCCTACGATGCTCCCTGCTCCCTAAATTTCCCTTCCACACCCCTACTTGGCTCAGTGATGCACATCTTTGATTAAAGTTCGGCTTCTCTCTGGGGAGTACTTCCTAGGAAACCTGATCACATCACTCATTCCATCCAAGTCTTATGCATGGCAGTGAGCCAGATATCACCCCTTTGCCCTTTTAACTCCGTTCTTCCACAGAACTTTAGTTACACTGACATTTGGAGAGAATGTTGAGCATTGCGGCGAGCTGTGTGCAAGTTTTATTTAGGCTCCTGCCAGGTTTTCTTAAAGGAGAGATATTTCCGAAGCCTGAATCTTCCCAAATAACATGAATTTAGACCCAAAATAGAACAATCCTACCTTAGGGTTGGACTAAATTTTGAGTTTTCAAAGCATGGTCATCTATATTTAGTTTCTTTGATTTTTTTTCATGAAAATCTAAGTTCAGAGGGAACCTATTTTTAAGGGTTCCTTGTAGGTGGTTTGTGCCTCTTTAGAAAAGGATTTGTTGCTGGGTGCTTGGAGGAGGGAAATGAGATTTTAGTTTATTTATAAAAAGAAAACTAAAAATGAGATAGTGATATTTCTAAGCATACACGGAATGGCATTTTACTACTCCGGTCAGTCAGTCCTTCCTCTCCTACCATAGCATCTGTGCAATCATGGCCTCTATGTTTATGGAAGTCTGCTGGTTGGCCCCTAAAAAGACGGATAATCGGGCACTGGAAATCAGAGCTGTTGCTGATAACACAGATCATGGTCAGTTAGGTCCAGAACTTCAAACTCCCAAAAGGCAGAAAGCCCATTCTCTTCTCAGTACAGTCAGTCCCTCATGTGCTGGGGCTGTGACCCTCAGAGATGGTTTGCACTGTCAGCAAAGAGCACTACAGGACACACTTCTAATCTGCTGATCAGCAGTTTAATCAGGAATTTCATCTGGACCGTACTCATTAAGAACTTCAAACTGGGTTTCTGGTGGGGAATGAGAGCCCTGTACATTCCAAGCAAGCTTATGAAGTGCCAAATCCTGTTGGTTTCTATAAATGTACTATGAACCTAGTACACGTGTGACCAGTTCTTTATGCTTGGAGAGAAACAATCACCCCACCACACACACACACACACACACACACACACACACATACACACACACATACACACGCACACACTGATCAGTATTTTATAACAGAGCCTCTCAGATAGAATAGAGGGGCCAAATCCGGCATAACCAACAGAAAAGAAATCTCACACAGGTGAGATAACAGTTAAGACAATAGGCTGGAGAGCTGGCTCAGTGGATAAGAGCACTGACTGTTCTTCCAGAGGTCCTGAGTTCAATTCCTACAACCACATGATGGCTCACAACCATCTGTAATAGGATCTGATACCCACTTCTGGTGTGTCTGAAGACAGTGACAGTGTACCGATGTACATAAAATAAGTAAAGAAAAAAAGAAAGACACTGGACTTTAGGAAACTCCTGGGAGATAGAGAAAAGGAGGTGAGTAGCAGAGTCTCTGCTTTCCTCACCTAAGATTCTATGTGGCGTGAGAGAATTTTAGGTGAGCCTCATGAGTTCTCAGAGATGAGGAACGAGCTCTGAAGGCACAGGGAGACAAGGAGCTAAGGTTCATAGGATAGGGGCGAGAGCTGCACAGAGAGAACTCCAGAGATCTGTAGATGCTCTCCCAGCTACGCTGGTGAGTGAGTGCATGCGTGCTTGTGTCCACCCACATGAGCGCACTCTCACAGAGGAGGACACTTGGTGACCTGCTCAACACCTGCTCAAACACTCTTTGCCTGACTTCTTTCAGGATCTCTCAGGGATGGAGCCAGGGTGGCAGCCAGTGAGCCCCAGAAACCTCCTGTCTCTGCACCCCTCAGTGCTGGGGTTACAGGTGCAGTCACAGCCAACCTTTTACCTGGGTGCCGGCACAGCAGGAGCCTTTACCCACTGAGCCTCTTCTCCAGTGCTCAAGTAACATCTGTAGAGAGGAAGACTATCATGTTAGGGGGAACAGTGCACTAGCGAGGAGGTTAAGGGCAGACAGCCTCGATCTGACAACTGGAAAAAATAGCAGGCCACTTGAAACTATAGCAATGGAAATTTCTCAAGTGAAAAAAGTTCAATAATTAGAATAAAAAAATCAGTGAGTCTCCATATTCTCTTAATATCTGAGAGAGAGAGAGAGAGAGAGGAAGAGAGAGAGAGAGAGAATGAGAGAATAAGCGCACGGTAAAGCAACATTATCAGCTAAAGTAAACTATTTGGCACTTCCAGAACATTCCACCCAGGAGCAAAGTGTACATTCTTTTGTAATGCTCATGAAATACTTGCCAAAATAGACCACTGTTGTGTTCATGCATTGGGACAATGTTTGAGAATGTTAAAGGATTCAAGTCATAGCAAGAATATTTTCTGACCCAAATAGAACTAAAGTCAAAATAATTAGCAGAAGGATCTTTGAAATATCCCCAAACCTTTAGAAAATAAATAAAACACTAAAACAATCCATGGCTGAAACAGAGATCAATAAAGAAATCAGAAAGGATTTTGGGAGAAATACAAATGAAACAGACATTCCAGATCTTCCAAGACCCCACTAGAGCATAGAGAATTTTAATATCAAATGCTTATACTGGTGAAAAAACAAAAACAAGAACATGAATAACTTCCAATCAGTCACCTCAATTTCCCTTTTAAGAAGCCAGAAACAGAAAGACAAGCAACCCCAGAGTGGGCAGAAGAAAGCAATAACATTTAAGGACCCAATGAACAAAAAAAAAAGATAAAAGTCAATAAAGCCAAGAGTCAGATCTCTGAGATCAATTAAAACTGATAAAGCTATAGAATCAGACTCTCCAGAAAAGGTAGACACAAATAACCGGTGTTAGCAGAGAGAGGAGGCATCTTCTGTGTTCTACAGCTTTCAAAAGGGTTACAGAACATAATGAGCCACTTTTACATATAAATTAGACACAGTGTCTGACAATATGAAAGTCACCACAAGAAGAAATAAGCTAACTAGCTTGTCAGAATGATTTGATTTGTACTCGAAGTTTTCCCATGATTTTACCACAAATTCAACAAACCTCCTAAGAAATGATGAATATCAATTCTTTCTAAAAATATTTCTTTGAGACAGGGTTTCTTTGTGTAGCTCTGGCTGTCCTAGAACTCACTCTGTAGACCAGGCTGGCCTCGAACTCAGAAATCTGCCTGCCTCTGCCTCTGAATGCCAGGATAAAAGGCATGAGCCATTACTGCCTGGCCATGAATATCAATTCTATATAAACTTTTCTAGGGAATTGAAGAGGAAAGACTATTTACCAACTCATTCTTTGAAGTCATTTTAACACCAAAAACCAGGCAAAGAAATTACATGAAAGGAAAACTATATACAACCATTGCATTGTTTTAAGTTAGATTTATTTATTTGTGTATATGGGTATTTTATCTACACGTATATATGTGTACAATATATCTGCCTGGTACCCGTGGAAGTCAGAAGAGGGTATTAGATTCTTTGGAACTGGAGTTACTGATGGCTGTGAGCTACCCTTTGGGTGCTTGGAACTGAACCTGGATCCTCTACAAGAGCAACATGAGCTCTTAACTACTGAACAATTTCTTAAACCAATGGATTTTTTTTTTTTTTGAGACAGGATCTCACTATATAGCTTTGGCCTGGGACTCACTTCATAGGCTAGACTGACCTTGAACTTACAGAGATCTGCCTGTCTCCTGAGTTCTGGGATTAAAAGAGTATACTACCATACCTGGTCTAGACCACCACTCCTAGTTAATATAGATTCAAAAATTACTCTAAAAAGGGATTAGCAAGTCAAATCCGAGAATAGACAAAAGGGCAGTGTGGATTTGCCCCAGGTTCATTTGAACATTCAAAAACCTGTCTAATAAAACATTTCCAATATTAATAAAAATCATTTGTACTAATTGTGTGTTTGTTGCATCCTATCTTGATACTAACTTCTATAGTATTAATCTAGTATTGTTGGTTCATTTACTGTTTGGAGACTAAATAGAACACTAAATGTGAGACCTTCTACTACAGGTTGAGCAGAAATAGAAATCAATACGTCTTTCCCCAGTTAGAAAGCTACTGATTATTCTAGTGTGCTTACAAACACACTTCTTTCAGAGAGAGAAAGGACACTGGCCATTTACTTCTTGTCTTACAGAGCTGATGATTCCCCCATTTCCCCATCTGGCTGCCTCTCCCAGGAGTGTAGAAAGCATTCACAATCCTGTAGATTTAAAGCAATATCACTGGGAGTGATGGTCTGCAACAGAGTAGCTTGCATCTGAATATAAACTGAGAAGGATGGAGAGATGGCCCAGTGGAAAGGGAGCCTTCCTTGAAGGTTAGGGCCCAGCACTCATGTAAAAGCTGCACATGTCAGTACTCAGCTGTAACACCAGGGCTGGGGTATGGGTCGGGGGGGAAGTAGGGCATGGAGACAGGTGGGTCCCAGAGCTCTTGAGCCAGGCAGTCCATCTAGCTTCAAAAGCAAGGGCTGGGTTCAATGAGAAACCCTGTCTCAAAAAGGGAATGGGAAGAGTGATTAAGGAAGACACTCAGTTACAACGTCTAGCCTCTTCACATGCATGCCCGTAGCAAGTACAGTTGTACACACACACACACACACACACACACACACACACACACACACACACAGGCAAGTGTGTAAATTGGGGTATTGATTTCTTCTCTGAGAATGCTTTGTGGAAAGAATTTAATGTTAACTGATTTAGCCAATGCTTACTGATACCATTTGCCCTCCCTCCTGATGTGAGTTCCTTGTCTCGTCATGGGCTGATAGCCACCACTCACAGTACCCAAGTCTTAAAGATTGTCATATCTTACAATCAGCAAGGTTCTAAAGTCAGTACTGACTTACACCTGCCCCATGATGTTGCTTTATGGATGTTGCTTTTACCTACCATATATGCCAGCACATGAGTTGTAACTTTGACATCTGTACTTTCTCATGTGTTTACTCCTCGTAATTAAATAGTCAGTAGATGTGATTGCATGCCGCAGGATTTGTAACCACGAGGAAGAGCTAAAATTAGGCATATATTTCTCTTCTTACATTGAGATGTTTTGGAGTCAAATCAGTCATTTCAGAAAAACCTGAAGTTGGTAGCAAGTAGGTTTCTTATGTGGCACCATGTGTCAAATGGAAATAATTCTGCACCAAGTGAAGGCAGATTTGAAGAATGTATTTCAGGACAAGTACTGAGATTAATTAGTGATGCCTGCTAACATATTGATTAGTGGTGTCTGTCATGGTATGGGAATGAAGAGTAGGAGCATCCCATGGCATGTGTTTACACTCATGTCTTAGAGTTTCAAGTTAACCCTTTCACCACTAGTGACTAAAGTTATTCTGTTGCAGAACATGAAAGTCATGGCAGAGAAGAACTGGGTCTTGCTCATGAGCCTGGGGATGCTTCTCTTCAAGAATATTACATGGACGTGGCTTTCCTCATAGATGCTTCTCAACGAGTAGGAGGACGTAACGAGTTTAAGGAAGTGAGAACTTTGATAACGTCAGTACTGGATTACTTTCACATTGCCCCAGCTCCACTGACCTCTGTCTTAGGAGACAGAGTGGCTGTCCTGACCTACTCTCCCCCAGGCTATCTGCCAAACACTGAAGAGTGCCCAGTCTACCTGGAATTCGATTTGGTCACTTACAACACTGTACATCAAATGAAGCATCATCTCCAAGAGTCTCTTCAGCAGCTCAATGGTGATGTTTTTATTGGGCATGCCCTTCAGTGGACAGTTGACAATGTCTTTGTAGGAACCCCCAATCTGAGGAAAAACAAAGTTATCTTTATAGTAACTGCAGGTGAAACCAACCCTTTAGACAAAGAAGTTTTAAGGAATGCATCTCTGAGAGCCAAGTGCCAAGGCTACTCCATATTTGTATTTTCCTTTGGTCCGATACACAATGACATGGAGTTAGAAGAATT
This sequence comes from Mus musculus, assembly GCF_000001635.26. NCBI lineage: Eukaryota > Metazoa > Chordata > Mammalia > Rodentia > Muridae > Mus > Mus musculus. The sequence goes on along the minus strand of NC_000075.6, from coordinate 105,864,252 downwards.
AGCAAGCCACCCTCTGGATCATCACTTAGTCCGGCTTGGCCGGGTACACAGGCCAGATTTGGACTATGTCATCAAGTTCATCAAGCCATTTGTTCATTCGATCAGACGTAAGTCACTCAAGCCTCTCTCCTTTGTTGCTTTATTGATGTCTCTGTGTGCAGTCAATCAGCGTACTTAATCAAATGCATGTCATTTTAGTAGAGAGTGGTAGGATGTGAACAGGAGTCAGTGAGAGAATCTCAGAGAAAAGCCTGTTCATGTTGGGTACAGTTCTAGGCAGGAGATCCTCAAATAGTTGAAAGATTTTCTTTAAGCCTGACTTCTGAACATTTGCTACGTGTTTGGTTCTCTGACTGGCTACATCAGTTAATCTTCAGCATAGCCCTCAAAGGGATGAATTCAGATCCCTTTTCTATAAAGGAAAAACTAAGGTTTGAACACACTAAATACATTTCTCAAAAGCTCATAATTAATGCATGGTAAATTCTAGACTCAACCCCACACATTCTGACCCTAGGAATATATTCTTTTCTATTAAGCTGCACTTTAGTTACTAAACCCTTAACAAAGTGTACTGTTATAGTAAATAAAACCCCTACTATCACTACCTCCACTTTTCCCAAGGACATCTGGTCTACCTTGTCAGCCTTGGTTCTGAATTGAATTCTTATGATTTATAGGTATAGCTATTTTCTAGAGCCTCTCTGCAAGATCTAGCTTAAATACAACCACATAGTGATTTGAAATGTGTCTTTCTACTGTGGCTCTCTGAGAGTAGCTGCTTCAGCTTCTGACCTTGGCATTGTAATTTTAGACAGAGGTATGGAATAGGCTAAGTTTTTAGAAGTGTCAAACAAGTCCTGGCCTGTGCTAGGAATCAGGACAGAGCAAAAGTCATGCTGTGTGGTAATCTGTGGTGGCTGGGAGCTTGCTAGGGTTACCCAGGATTTTAGGAGTTCTGGCACACACACAATCCCAGGACTCGGCTTAGAGTTAGGAATCATGGAGTTCAGGCAATATATTTACTACTGAGTCAAAAACAGTGCCTTCTTTCAACCCCAAGGTAGAAACAAGGAAGACAACTTCAATGGCCAACAGAGCTTATTAAGAAGAGCCTCCATTTCTTGGGTGTGGGATGAGGGGAGAAGAGATAACAGGAGGAATGCAGAAATGTCCTTGAATTGAATCACCAAGCATGGGAACTTTTAATTCAATTATTGCTATATCTCATTGACTTGGCAAGAACAAGGTCTTTCAATGCCAGCATGCCGACTTTGCAAAGTCCCTCACAAGATTAATTTGTTTTTTTAAGAGACTTCCATCTCCAGGAAAAGATGAGTTGACTTTTTGGGTTATAGGCATTATGTGGGAAGGTAAAAACTGGACTAAGAATTCCACTGTCTCCAGGTGCTATCAACAAATATCCCGGCAGAGACCTGCAAGCCAAGTGTGATAATCTCACCTTCCCTGGCCCAGAGAATGCTGGCACAGAAGACAGTGCATTGTGAGTTAAGAAATTTCAGATGTGGGGAGTACTGCCCAGGAAACAATCCTTGAGAATGTGAAGTGATAGCTGGTCCAGCATTAGTGGGTCATAATCTAAGGATATGAAGTGAATGGCATTTTCATTTCAGGATGTAGGATTTGGGCTGAGCAAGGGTTTTTTTAAAATGTTGTGTTGGTGATGATATCACTGGCTAGCAGAAGGCAGAACACAATCTGTACTATACAGGTCCACATTTTATATTACAATCAACCGTATACATTGCTTTTATTAAAACTATCTCATATTGATAACTATATAATGCAACTCAGATTGGCTACTGCCCAAGAAAAGCTTACAGTATCACAGGTTGGAAGAAAAAAGTGACAGAAACCATCCTGCCTTTCAGGAAGCTCATGTCAGAGCTGCAGGAATGAGTCTGACTTTGCAAAGCAAAGCCCCAAGTCCCCAATAAAACTTTAGTGATGAAAACAACATTGGTGTGGAATTCCTAAACCTCTGAGACAAATATGTGTCTAATTCTCCTTCTGGATATTAGAAAATTGCCCTTGCATCCACAAACCCCACGAGGACTATTCCTATCACGTGCATGAGGTGGATTTCTGTTCTGGTATGTGGCTAGATTTGCACTTAATCTTACACAGGACTTGGCTAACCACTTTAATTACTTTCCTCCTTCATCCCAGACTCATCCCCGAGGTGTACAGAATCGAGGCAGGAGAGAATGAGCTGTCTGGAGACTCTGGATCTCAGGAGCAGCATTTCTTCCTCCTAGGGAACAGTCATGGCAACCATTCAGAAAGCACTGCTGATCTGATGCGGCAGTTGTACCTGCTCCTCTCCTCCGGGGAACTGATGGTGAATGATAAGGAAGAGCCTTGTTCCGCAGAGACCCCAGCTCCAGTGAACAGCAAACAAGGTAGTCTGTAGCGTCCTCATTGGAGGCCCTGAAGTGCTCTTGTCTGGCTGGTCTTTTCCCAGGAGGTTGAAAAGCACGAGGGCAAGAAGTAAAGCAAGAAGTGATAGCAAGGAAATAAAAGAGTTGCTGCTGATCCAGGAACACAGGGAACACCCTGAGATAAGAGGGCAAGGGAGATAAAATCTCAGAAAGGTAGGAAGGGAGCTAATGTGTTCAGAACAGAGGAGAAAGTAGCTCTGAGGATTCCTATGGAGTCAGGGAGCTGAGAGGCAGGTGTGTGTGTGTGTGTGTGTGTGTGTGTGTGTGTGTGTGTGTGTGTGTGAATGAGGACCAAAACATTCTAGGAAGGCAGGAGCTGCATCCTCAGGCAGGTGGGGAGCCTCCTGACTCTGAACACTCCAGCTCTGCCTTTGTAACCCAAGCCTTCCAGCTGTGGAGAGGATGAGGCTGTTGTGATACAATTCTGAGATCTACGTGAGGGCCAAGGGCAGCTTCTTAGCGGGTGGGGGTAAGGAGTAGTTATGGATCTGTGGTCAAAGAGGAAGTATGGAATGGTGATCAGAACTCCACAAAGGTCTCTAGGACAGCAGCCCAGAGTCCCACTGTGCTCCAGGATCTGCAGGGAAATTACTCTATACTAAATATGTATGGATTACACCGAAGTTAGATATATGGCTCTATACTTGTTCTAGATTGTTCTACTGGCTAGTTTTTTTTTTTTTATTTCAACTTGACACAGGCTAGGTTCATTCAGAAAGAGAGAACTCCAGTGAAGAAAATGCTACCACCAGATTGGCCTGTAGGTAAACCTATGGAGGCATTTTCTTAAGTAGTGATTGATATGGGTAGGGCTCCGCCCATTGTGGGCGGGGCCAACCCTAGGCCAGGTGGTCCTGGGTGCGATGAGAAAGCAAGCTGAGGAAGCCCTGAGGAGAGGCTTGTAAGCAGCCTCTGCTTTAGTTCCTGTCCCTGGGTTCCTGCTCTGCTTTTCCTTCATGATGGTTTCTGGAAGTTTAAGATGAAAAGCCTTTTCCTCCCCAGGTTGTTTTTGGTAATGGCTTATTATTACAGAAATAGAAACCTTAACTAAGTTAATTCTATAAAGCCAATACAATTTCTATTCATATGTGTGTGTGTGTGTGTGTAACAATCTGTACATATTCATACATACTAGAATGCATATAGCAGCACTATTTGTAGTAGCTTCTAATTGAGAACAAAACCACACCCTAGACACATGAAATCTCTGTTTGAGGGTGAGACGTAGAGTTAGTATGATTCACAAAGCTCCCTTCGTGGTTCAGGTATGTGTCCAAGTTTGGAAAACACTGCCTGAACCCTGCCTAGATCATTCCTGCTGCATGTCTCAGGGAAGTCTACTGTTGAAAATCATCAAATTGGTACAATCTAACCCCAGCAACATCAGCACCATCTAGCACTCACTGGATATGCAGATTCTCAGATCCCACCATAGACCGGCTGAACTAAAGCTGTCGCTGAGAACATGTGAGGGAGTCTCATACAGGCTGATGCTTGAAAACCACCGGCCTACTGTTGTAGATCCTGAGTGCACATCAGAGTTTTTAAATAAGAGTCCTTCAACTAGATATTACGATGTAGAAGATCCCATGCTCCTGGGAAAACAGCAACAAGTCGTCTGGGTTTGCGGGAGATTTCGTTGTCTTTCATGAGTTGGTAGGCACTGAGTCTGAGAGAGCAGCTATCGTCAAATCAGTCCAACCACAGACACTGTCTGAGGAGCTAGCTTAGAGAGGTAGGGTTTTGTGCCCACTTAGGAAATAGTACTTGAATGTTTCTTCAGTCACTGAGCATCTGACGTTGGGCATGCCACTCTGCCTCTCTGAACCTCCATTTCCTTGACTGCAAAGTAAAGACAGTAACAGAGCTTATGTCAGAGCCTAAGGTGAACAATGCATGTATGTGATGTGCTTCAAACGGCATGTGGCCTAGGCTGAAACTTCAGTGAGTGCTAGCTTTCTGCAGCTGTGATGAGTGACAGAGCTGATGGATGCTTGTGTGGACAGCTCACCAGACTGGGCAGGAGGAGTCCCTGATTGTTAACCTAGCGTACAATCCCTAAAGCTCTCCCAGCTGCTGTGGTCTTCCACCACTGCTAATGAGGAGCTTGGTTAAAGTGGGTATTTTCCCTTCTGGGGTACATACATCGTCTCTAGTGGACACATAGAGACTTGCCAGAATGTGGTCGTCTAAGGAGCTAGTCCTAAAGAACATGTTTTATGTGTGAGGAATCTCGGAGGCCTTCTTCCATCTCTTACAAATGCCCTGCTCCTTCCCCAGGCCCCCCATGAGTGTGGCAGGTCTCTTAGCCATCCTGCATCTGATTAAGGTGCTGTGGCCCAGATATAAAATCTTCCTAAGATGCTTTGGAGACTGGGTGGAAATGGTCAGACCAGAGTTAGAAATACTACACAAATTATCCATATAATTAATACATTTCCAATACAATGTTTACTTTTCCCTGCTAAAATGAGCAAAGTTTACACATATAGGCATTTGTGGTAAATTCTAGTAATATCCCATCTTGATAAAAATTTGATACCTAGACTTATGACATAGGAAATTAAAACACACACACACACAGAGAGAGAGAGAGAGAGAGAGAGAGAGAGAGAGAGAGATCTCCAACAGGAAGGTATGATTGGGCAAATAATTTAAAGTTTAAAGCATTTGAATCGTTTACAGTTGGAATGAAATCCTATACTAGAAGAGGGATGGAGGTAGAAGTTTAAGGAGAGAAATGAACACTATAAGTTATCTGACGTAAACATATTTTATACAATGGACAGCTGATATCAACCACTATGGAATTTAGATTTTGTTGGATAAGCTAAAAGAGAAACATGGCCATCAATGGTAGAGTCTGTTTGTAGTTTAAGCCCTCTGGAGGTCAAGGCAGGATGATCAGGAGTTCATGGCCAGTCTGGGCTACATGATACCCTGTCTGATAAAAGAAATATGGAAGTGTCATTGAAAAACATGTTAAACTTTGTTATTGTTGTATGTCTGAGTGTGTATGAGGTGTATGCATATGAGTGTATTATGTGGGGTGGGGAGGTAGAGGTCAGAGGACCCAGGTTTTTCTCTCTCTTTGCCTTGTTTGGAGGAGGAGGGGGAAGGAGGAGGGGAAGGAGGAGGAGGAAGAGGAGGAGGAGGAAGAGGAGGATGAGGGAGAGGAGGAAGAAGATGAGAAAGAGGATGAAGAGGAGGATGAAGAGGAAGAGCAGGAAGAGGAGGAAGAAGAGAAAGAGGAGGAGGAGGAGGAGGAAGAGGAGGAGTAGTGGTACATACTCCAGGTTGGCTTTGCCTGCAAGCTTCTGGGATATTCTCCTGTCTCTGCTTCCCACTTCACCGTAGGAATGCTGGGATTCTAAACGCATGCTTCCACACGGGGCTTTCACACATGGATTCCAGGGATTGACCTCAAGTCAAGAGGGCTTGGCTTTTCCCTTCTGAGTCATCTCTCTGGCCCCCACGGAAGCTTTATTTTTAAATGTCAGCTTTTACAGGATGTTGCAGTTACATACTTTTAGTGCCTTTTAAATTGTTAAAAAAATTTAGGATTAGAATTTTAGAAACTTTCCAAGATGCAGGGCAAAAGGACATGACCTCTCCCATGGAGACAGGTACTTAGCTAACTTCCCCTGAGGTGCTCCCTGAGTTGACAACCTATGTTCATGAGATCCATTCGTGGAGTAGTCACAGGAGAGTCCATCACTCGATGGAGGAAGCATCCTAGGGAAGAAGACACCAAATGAAGTGCTATCCCAGTAATGTCCCATAGAGGGCAGCCAAAGCCTGGGTCTGGCCCGGAGTTAGGCTTTTCTAAGTTAGGAGGCAGAACTATCCTGAACAGAGGCTGGAGGTTGGGTCTTCCTCCCTCCCAGATCGCTGATGGATGGACCCAGAGCTGCTATAGGGCAAGGCCATTCATCGCAAGGGCTCATTGAGCCACTCAATTGCGCAACAGCACCCTCTGAGGGATAGATAGTAGGTGCTGGTATTAGCAACCAAAAACTTACATGGCGGAGGTCAGGAGCAGGTGGATGGGGATAGGGGAGGAGTGTTGTCCTGTAAATGAATTCCATGAAGAGGCCACAGGAATTCTGAGCAGAGCCAGACGTTGCAAACAGTCATTACCCCCCTTCAAATGATTATATAATAATTCTATCTGCTAAAGCCACTAAGCAGGGAATTTCAAATCATGGGTAGATCAGAGAGACTTGTGTCTGCAGTCCTTTGCATTATACAGTTTTACCAGTGGTCACGTTTTTTTCTCCATGGACCTAGATGACTCTAGGTTGGACTTTTAGTTTGACTGTTGAAGATAGCAAGGATTATCGTTGTTTCTTGTGTTTGTTTCATACCTGGCACCTACAGGAGTAGGCTCAGGAGGAAATACTGTTATCCAATATCATGACGCTAAGAGCAGGGTGTCTTTCATGCTTTACAGATGGCGAAGATGCAAGATGAGCTTTCAGGAGAGAAGAGTGCTCGCTGGCAGATGGGACTCCCCTGCGGCAGTAGTTCCAGCCAGAAAATGCCAATCATTTATTAGAAGGGTCGGGGCAGGAACTAGAACTAAATTTGCTTCTCAGTCCCAAACCTGAGGGAGAGACTCTTCAGGATAGAGACATCAAGGAACAGACCTTCAAAACTAGGACCGGGTTTCATCTCTCAGGAGGAATGGGACCACTGAGCAAGAAGAGGCAACAGCCTTCCCCGTGACAGCTTGGTTCACTCGCTTTGATCACTTTGGTGAGTGCCTGCCAAAAGAAGATGTTTGTCATGATCGCCATCACATCTACATCTCAAATTAGACCCTTGAGTAAAAACAGTTTGTAATTGGAATGTCCCAATTGTCTTTTTTTTTTCTTCCCATTTATACAACCCTAAACTCTGTGTCGCTGGTTCCCATAGGACCCTGAGATTACATTTAGCACCCGTTACCTATAGTCAGTGGGTTTTCTTTACCAGGACATTTATAGAGTAACAAATTCATAACAAAGAAAGGGGAGGAGAAGCTGCCTTGTGAGCTACCCGCTCGTGCTGGGAACACTTGTTTTCTATTTTAGTGTGCTTTGCATTGTGTGGACTTGAGTTTTGCTGCCAAAGAAATCATGCCAACATGTGAACCTGGAAACAGAGCTATTCTCAAACAGTGTATCAAAACAGACTCTAAAACAGAAAAAGAACAAGACAATAACAACAACCCCAAGTCTGACCCAGAAACTTATTCTGTGCATTCTTATTAACTGTAGTCTCACTCAGCCCAGGAAAGCACATTAAACCTACTTAGGAAACACACATACAGGACAAGACAAAGCAGTAGTGAATTTGTTATACACTCGGTCAGTTTAACATGGAGTATGCAGGCAGTGGAGTACTGTTTAGGCATAAAGAAGAGTAAAGTCATGTGACTTGTGGGAAGATGGACAGAACCGTAGGCGTTCGTGTTGATTGACATAAGCCGGCTTCATATGTCTTCTCCCATACGTGGAATTCCAGGACTGGGGGATTAAGAGGATGAGAAAGTAAAGCAGATTTGGAGGGGAGAGGGGAATAAAAGGAGACTCAGAGGAGGTGAATGTTATCAGAGTGTTTTACATGCTGTCTGGAAATGGCATAATGAAACCCATTATTTTGTACAATTATTATATTCTAATAAAATCACTTGATTTGGTTAAGGCAACAAGTAGTTGCCAAACCAATGAGCATGTGAAAATGACTATGCTGGTGGGATAACACACGGACAATTTCATATGTGTTCCACATAGTTTTCCTTACTGTGACCGTTGTCTTTTATATAATTGAAAAATAACACAGTCGGTTAATTTTAAGTAGCCAGTTATTGCTTTGGAAATTTCTAAAACAAAGCCTATTTAATAGTTTTGTTTTTCTCTAAGAACTTTTGTCAGTGTGTCTTAATGGAAGCATGAAGGCCACAGCAGACCCTTAAATCTGATAGCGATAATGGTGTCCAAGAATGTGAACCAATAGACACCACACCGCTGGTGGAAGATTGTTACAACTCGGGGCAACACTGAAGCAATATCTGTCCCGTATCTAACCATATCCTTCAGCTCCATCAATAGGTGGATATATTAAGCTTTCACACATATACACAGGAACCATAGGAAACTATACGTTGTGACAGAGTTAAAAGCAACCATGTATCCTAATGTATCATATGCATATAATGATATTTCAGGGCAGTCAAACCAATAACTTGAGCTGCATTCATAAACACATATGAGTCTCAAAGAGAGTATCAAGCCAGAAGAAGCTGCAGGAAGCTGCACTGTGGCATCACGCATATATTTAAAAGCCAGAGAAGCAATGCCCCAGGTCCTTTATGACTACTGAGGTCTCTAGTAAAAGAGGAGAGAGCCTGGAAAGTCAGTGCCAGGAAAATGGACACTTTGTGACATCTAAAGAATGGCTGTAAAAGACAAGATAAACAGAATATCCCATCATCCCCTGCCTCTGCCTCTCTCCACAGCCTGGGGTGGAGCAGGGGCAAAGGTAGCACTCCAGGGAAGGGGATCAACACAGGCACTGGTGAGGAGTTCTCTAGCCCCTGCAGGCCTATGGCCTAAATAGACGAGAGACCTGAAACCTGCCCAGGAGCTGGGCATTGGAAAGGAGTCTGCTCCATCTCCCCTAAGCCAAATGCCAGACTCCACGATGGGAAGAGGTAAGGTGGGGCATCTAATGGGCACCATGATAATGTATTTCTTCTTAAGGGCTTAATGCAGAAATTCTTCATACATGCTGAGATGGCTGGTAATATATAGTTTAAGAGAGAATAACGAAGTCATGGGGGGGGGAAATCAAATGCAAAATGTAAGTAAATCCTTATATACATTTAAGATCATGTCAGGAATTAGAAAGGAAATAAAAAAAAAAGCTATCAAATCTCATTCACCCTGAGGAGTTTGCAGTAAGCATCAGTCACCAGAGTTAGAACCATTCAAGAGACAGTTGAGTGGTCACATGTCACATGTGTAGTCACAGAGTGTCACAGACACAGGAGAAGCCATTTAAGGTTGCATAGAGCACAGCACAACTTGATGTGTATAAGAAGCAAGTGGGACAGGCTGGAGAGACAGCTCAGCCATGAAGTTGATTGCCTTGCAAACATGAGGACCTGAGTTCAAGCCCTAGAGCCCCTGTTAAAAAGCCAGCCATCACGGCAAATGCTCGTGATCCCAGCACCGGGGAGGCAGATAGGCAGGTCTCTAGAGCTCAATGGCCGTCCAGCCTAGCTCCAGACCTGTGAGAGACCTTGTGTCAAAAACAACAGGGAGAGAGAGAGAGAGAGAGAGAGAGAGAGAGAGAGAGAGAGAGAGAGAGAGAGAGAAGAAAAGATAAAATGGATAACATTTAAGGAATAAGAAATGCCATCTGAAGTATTCTCTGGCCCTTACACGTACAGTTCACGTGTACATACACCCTTACACACCCACATGCACACAGGCAAGAGGAAGATAATGGACGCATTATTTCACTAGACAGGCATTTCACTGTAACTGTGAAGAGCTTCCTGATGAAGTACATATTTTGGCCATTTAAACCATTTTATTTGGCCATCTATTTGTGTATACTCCCTTGAGTGTGGGGGAGGGATTACTGTAGCTTATACTTTGAGGGTACCATTTATCATGGAGGGGCATACATGGTGGGAAGAGCTGAGGGAACTGGTCACCCCCCCCCATCTGCAGTCATAAGCAGAGAGGTCAATGCTGTTGCTCATTCTCCTTTTGAGTCAGTCTGGGACCCCAGCTCACACAGTCTGGCTCCACCAGCCTGCAGGGTGGTTCTTCCCACCTCAGTTAAGGCTCTCTGGAAACACAGACACCTGCAGATGGGTTATGGTGACTCTATAACAGACTCGTCACAGAAGAGAAACAAGAGTTAGAGACAAGGCAGAGAGTGGCATGAGGGGCAACAAACCCCACAAAATTAGAGCTGTGTGTCTGTGTTCTGGAGAGGGGGACATGTTGGCAGCGGCAGCATCCAGCAGGGCTTGTGCACGGGACAGTGTGGCTGACATGGGAGGTCAGTGCCGCAGAAAGCAAGTTGCATTGTTGAAAAATCAGTTTGTTGTTTTGCCTCTTTAAAAAGAAAGAGCAAACAGTTTTTAAAGTTCTCGAACATTCCACAATATATAATCAATTTGAATTTCCTCAGAAGGAACCATGGTGTGTATATTAAGAACCCATTTTGCCAGGAAGGTTTTTTTTTTTCCTTCCCAGAAATGACCTGTTAAGCCCCTGCAACCTTACATGACATGAGAGGGTGCATTTAGAGCAGCTGGTCAGAATTACAGATGACTAAGAGCCCTGGGATGTCTCTGGAAAACCTCATTTGCCATGCCTAACTGTGATTGCTGACTCTTTGATCTGAGTGTGAATCTTGGGGTAAAACGTTGCCTGGTTTAGCTGGAAGCTTGTGCGGGTCCTTCTCAGTCCCTTCAAATGGAAGCCCCTTCCCACGTGTCTACAAGAATCTGTCAGTACCATTCACCTGCTGCTGGAACTGTGGCAATCTGACCCCAGACCTTTGACATTGTCACTGTCTCCGCTTCTTCTGTAGCTTTCCATTGCTCACCATGAGAATACGACATACGACAGTAATCATGAGGAACCCAGGCCTTCGCTGGCAGACACCTAGTAGTGATCAGTCTTTATGCAGAAAAGATTAAATGAGGGGGCCTTGTCTTGTGGATTACATCCTGTTGGCCTCTCTTCTTCTTCCAAGATTTTTGGTTCCCAAACAGAATATGGATTCTGCATTGAGAATTTTTTTTTCCTCCTTGGTTCTTGGCCTCCACACAAAGGCTGCTGATAAGGACATTCTCCCTGTTTGTGCTGATGCTGTGGTTTGGGTCCCGAAGATTTCCCCAAAGACCCATGTGGTTTTGGCATGGTTCTCAGTTGTTACCATAGCAAAGTGGATGAATCTTCAGGAGGTGGTGCTCTGGTGGAAGGATGTTAGGCCAGTCCTGGAAGGGGATATTGGCGAGCCCCTGGAGGGGTTATTGGGGTACTGGGTTCCTCCTTTTCCTCTTTACCTCACAGCTGCCGTGGAGTGAGCAGGTTCCTCTGACTCGGCACCTGTTGCGATGTCCTGCTCTGTCATAGGGCCCAAAGCAACACCGCCAGCTGCTAACAGACCAACCCTTCCAGCAATAAACTGCTCATCCTTTAAAGTTGCTTTATCTTTGGATATTTATTCCAGCAGCAGAAAGCTGGCAAACACAGACGGGGACTGCAGCTGTGCAGGCACAGGCTCACAAGTGGACTGATTACGGTCTCCTTCAAACAAACGAGCCAAAAAAATATAGATAAAACTCCAGGATGATGAGTGTTATGAGAACGGATTAATAAACAGCACAGCTCATCTCTGGCCAGTTAGTAGCATTCTTGCAAAACAAAATGGTCTTTTCTAGCATGAGATGAATTAACCTGCAAATATCCTGCTCATGGTTCTAACCACACAAGTCGTTATCTGGTGGCCCACGGACCAGAGTGTCAGCATCATATGGGAGCCTGGAAGAAATGCATGGGACTCTCCCCCATGCCTACTCTGCTGGACTCTGCACTGTAACCAGATCCCCAAGTGACCGGTGTGATCATGTGACCCTTCGATGTCCTGGCTGAGGACATTGTTTGCTTGAAGTTCTGTGGAGGAGCAGGCATACCCTGGAGCTCTCCAGTTCTGCGTGGCATGGTGTGTGAGCATCCACCATGGGGCATGATCTAACTAGGACTGAATCAGGAAGGAATAGTAGCATTTTAGCATGGAGATGCTATGGTGAAGGCGGCAGAGCGCACTGTGGGACCATGGAGCAGGAAACTGCATCTGGAGCTCCAACACCCAGGAGGGGCCCTTTGGTCTGAATGGATACAACCAGGGAAAGCAGAAATTTGAAAGGAATCCAAGGAGAGTGGTTTTTCCTAGCTCTTTGTCCTCAGAAAGGGTCTGAACTATAAACACAATGTTTAGAAGGGGAGGGGTGGGGACGAGGAGGAGGATGGGGCAGGAAGGTGAGGAGGAGGAAAGATAAGGAAGGGAGAAGGAGGATGGGACATAAGGTGAGGAGGAGGAATGGGGAGGAGGAGGGGGAAGAGGGGGAGGAGGAAGAAGAGAAGGAGGGGAGGATGGGGAGAAGGAGGAGGAAGGAACAAGAAGGTAGAAAGATGAGCACTGGGAGAACCTTGCACACTATGCAGATTCTACTCTGGAAGCACTGAGGGGCCCCTGAGGATAGGAGAGGGATGTGGTTAGACTTGTTTTGAGGTTGGAATTGCCTGCTGCAGAAATAGCGAATTTTGAGGGATAGAACTAGTCACAGGAGTATCCGTTATTCACATAAGAATGTATAATGATGCTGAGATGATTGAACATACAAGGGGGCTCGTTTAAATGGTGAGATTAGAGGGATATGCTCATCAATTGGTTTGGACAGAGACGACTAGGTGGGTAGACCACTGCTCCTTGTTCCTGTATCAGATTGTCATGGAGGCCTTGGGCCCACACTGGTCTCAGCCCTACTGCCAGAGTTTCTGATTCAGAAGGTCTAGATGTGGCCTGCACATCCGCATAGAGGATGCTGATATGGCTGGTCCCAGGCCTGACCTTGAAGAACCATTTCATTAGCAGCTAAATGACTCTCTTTTCACAGCTACTAGAAGCCTAACCCTTTGAGGGGTTCTTTAAACCATGGATAGCTGGTCCTCATCTTGGGGAACAGCTTGACTACAGGCATTTTAAAAGCTCCCAACGATACTAATGTGCAGCTAAGCACCAGCAGAATCCGATTTACTATATTAGGGTTTCAGGCAAAGGAGAGACTCTTCTGTTTCTTAAGCTTATTAGAATTGTTTCTTAATGTTCTTCTTGCTCCAAGTCCTTCTCTTATGCATATGAATATATGGTGGGTACATCTTAGATTCATGTGATATACACTGGTTATCAACTAAAAGGACAGATACGAAAAAGAGGAGGTGGACACTGTTTCTACCCAAGGGGAAAGAGAAAAAGAAAACAAAACCCCAGATTTGCCAAGTTCCCACTACCTACCAGATATTGTAATACGTAATCTATAAACATTTTATTTATTTATTTATTTAGTATGTTTGTATACATGTGTGTACATGATTGTGATCCTTTGTGAATGCACAGGCATTGATTGTAGAGTCAGAAGAGAACGGGTGGGAATCAGTTCTCTTTCTACTCTGTGAGTCCTGAGGGTAGAACTCAGGCCGTCAGGCTTGGCAGCAAGCTCTTCTTCCATTGAGCCATCTCCCTGGCCTATACTCCACTTAACTTAATGTGGACCAACAAGAATAAGATGACACAATCTCCATATGTAGCAGATCCAGGACTCAGAAAGAGAAAGTCTCCCAGTGCCCAGTTAAGAGGGATTTAGATCTGGATTGGCCTGGTTCTTTCAAAGATTGTGTTTTTTTTTCCACACACAGAAAAATCTGCAGGATCAGGCTCTCCCTGTCTTGAGGGAATCACCATGCCCCCCTGAAGTAGGGACCAAAGCTTGGCATAGCTCATGGAATGATTTGGTAAAGTGCCCAGCACAGCGCCTGGCATATGGAAGATTCTCAAACATATTCGAAGCTCTTATGGGCGACCTCTTCCTTATTGTTATCAGTCAACTGATGGGTTTGCACTAATCTCCCCTAAAATTCCTTTCATTTATACACACCGCCACTAGGAATTTGCTGCTTTCTTTAGCATCTGCAACTACTTTCTGAGATTCTCCAACCGGTGGCTTCGTCTTATTTTGGTCCTCACTTAAAATCAGAGGTCTCTTTCTGAGCTCATGCCCAGCCCCACACCTGCCAACCAGGGTCATTCCCCAGCATCTACTGAAGCCAGCCACTGAGCTGTGTCTCTGCCCTGTCACATCTCATGTGGTGTTTGCTGTGCTCTACAATGTCTGCCGAGTCTGCGTGAGAGTCCTTCTGCTGGGCCAGCAGGATTTCTGTCCGGTGAACACATTATCTGTGATAAATGGCTCACTCTGCACTTTCAATACTAATGATCTTTCTCTGTTGTGTGATGCCCTAGAAGGCTTTAATGATGTGTCTAAAGCGCAATTTGGAATCACCAAAAGAGTAAGATTTGTTCTGCGAGCTGGTTATCTGATGCTGGACGTGTGGCTTGGCTTATCGGAACCCCCATTTTTCTCATCTATGAAATTGGTTTTGTGAGACTTGGCTCGTGGGAAGCGCTTTCTCCAGACTCTGGCTTGGTACAGTGCCCCAGCAGAAGCCTTAATGACTCTCTCTGTGACACTAATGATAGATAACCTTCATGGCTGGCCAAGGAGTGGGTGTGAAGAGCTTCAGGGTGGGCTAATCATGTGGTACTTCTGTCATTAGCAGAGTTGAGTGGCACATTTTACTTGAGCATTGCTTTATTTTGTTTTGAGAATTTCTTATATGAGTACTATATGCGCATCATTTCCACCCCCCTCTCCCTCCAACTCATTCCATGTACCCCACCCCCTTTCGAATCCGAGACCTCTTCTTCAGTCACCAGTACATGCATATACATATGTGTGCATGAACACAGCCCGCTGGTTCATTCGGTGTCGTTGATGAGTGTGTGTTTGGTGTTGACCTCTGGGGATTGGATACTGATTAGGGGTTTGTCCCTAAAGATGATGATGGCTGTGCTCTCTCCATGATGTTCCATTTTGAAGGTGTCTCCCAGCACCGGGCAGATGGTTTAGAGTCTTCCAAACATCGGAGCGACATTCACTGTCTGCTATTGTCACCTGGGTGGAAGATGCTTTCTGACCACCTGGAGACTCTCATATTCTCAATCAATCAATCAATCAATAATCAATCAATTTCTCTCCTCCCTCCCTCCCCTCTCACTCCCCTCCCTCCTTTCCTCCTGCTTTTCTCCCTTCTCTGCTCTCCCTCCCTCCTTCCCTCAACCCTTTCTCTTCCTTCTTCCCTCTCTCTCCCCCTTTCTCCCTTTCTTCCTTCTTTGGATATGTCTACATGATCAACATCCATGTTTGTACCTGTATTAACACACATGTGTACAGGTGTGTATGCACATGTGTGTGTATACCTGTGGTGGCCTGAAGTTGGTGCTGGATCTCTTCCATGATCGTTGTCATGTGTATTGCAGCAGAGACTCTTGCTGGACCCAGCACTCACCAATTCCGGCTGGCCTAGCTGGTTAGCTTGCTCTGGGATCCTGCCTCCTGGGTGCTGAGAATACAGGTAGTTGACACACCTGCCTGACTTTTATGTAGACTCTGGGAGTCCGAACTCAGGTCCTCATGCTTGCTGCACTAAGCCCTATCCCCAGTCCCTGGTGGCACTTTACTCTGTGTCCCTCCATGCCACGAATCTCAAACATTTTCTTTTATCTTTTAGGCCCTGGGGATCAAAGCTAGAGCCTCCTGCATGAAAGGCAAGGAATCTATTACTGAGTTACATCTTAGTCCTCAAGGGTTTGTCATCTCATTTCCATGGTGTCCTTCAATTCACTCAGTGGATTTAGTTCACAAAGGGAACCAAGATCTCACCAGGATCTGTCTTAGGTTAATTGAAGTGGAGAAACTCACCCTGAGTGTCAGCGAGAGGGAACGGAGTGTTGGCTTTCACACTCCAGGCTTCCTGGCTGGTGACACAGCGTGACAGCTACCCCCCTAAACTCCCCTGTCTGTCATGGACTGCATCTCCTAGCTAGAAGCCAAAATCAACCTTTCCTTTCTTAAATTGCTGCTTATTAAGTATCTTGTCGAAGCAGAGAGAGAGAGAGAGAGAGAGAGAGAGAGAAAAACTAGTACAGTCTTTCTTTTCTTTTCCTTTCCTTTCTTTTCTTTTTTCGTTCATTCTTTCTTTTCTTTTCTTTCTTTTTTTTTTTCAAATTTGGCAATCCATGTCCTTTAGTTTGGAAAAAAATTTCACTTCATTGCACAGATGTTTCTTGCAGATTGCAATATTCCCTCCTGGTAAGGGTTGGGAGGTGAGAGGCTCAGAAGACAGGAAACTTTAAAAAAAAAATTCTTTTTTTTACAAATTTCAGATGCTCAGAAACATACCAGTTCTAGGTGATGAAAACAGGAAGAAGAGACTCTGTGTGTGTGTGTGTGTGTGTGTGTGTGTGTGTGTGTGTGTGTGTGTGTGTGTGTGTGCGCGTGCGCAGTTTAGAGTAAAAAGACCCCCATTTAAAAGCAAACCAGCTCCTTTCTTGGCTAATAGGCAAGAATGTCCCTATTAGCAGAAGTATCTGCTAGCCTGGGCCTGCCAACAGTATCTCCACAGCTGGAGGCAAGAGAAGCCAGAAGCTCCTAAGCTAAAAATGTCCTTTGTTATGCTATGACCAGAGTCTGGAGATACCAGAGCAGGAGTCTGGTTGTTTTTATCTCTTCCACTTTCCGGAAAGCCCACCAAGGATGTGACTGGAACTGCCCAGCATCTCCAAATGGAAAATGCACAGATTTATACCGGCTGAAATCCCAGTGTAGGGAATGGTGCCACCCACAGTGGATGGGTCTTCTTATCTCAATTAAACTTAATCAAGATAATCTCCCAAGAAGCAAGCCTAACCGAAAGAATCTCTCACAGGGTGGGCCCCAAGAGTTGTTCCTAGGCCCTGTCAAATTAATAATTGACACCAGTCATCGTATTTATGATGCATGACAGATCTCTTAACGTATTCCTATATCTGACTGAAAATCCTTTCA
>NC_000075.6:105659553-105844553 GCF_000001635.26 Mus musculus | reverse complement strand
TCGGTGCTGAGATGGCAAATCCATAATCTGTGTTAGGCAGCGACACTGAGACTTTGAGAAGAGCTGATGGAGCTCACATTTATTCCGAGTCAGTTGGTACCTCTTCTTCCTCCTGGAAGGGGTCATCTTATTAAGACCTTTGCCCTGTTAGATGAGGTCTACCTGTATCACATCACCAGGAGAACTCTGCTTTATTCAATGTTACTGGTTAAATAGTAATTGCATCTAAAACTACCTCCACGGAAACAAGGAAAGGAAGTGAGCTCCCTTGCTTGGGAAGATGCTCAAGCCAAGACTGGCTGTCTTGTGTTAAGGGCTCTCCTAAAGGAATCCTAAAATAGGTCTAAATTAGCCCAAACAACGGAGATACTCTTACGTTGTCCTGGTTGACACACTTCAGTTAGCAGGAACAGTTAGCAAGAAGCCGACTACAGAAGCCAAGAAGCAAGGGTAGTCCATCATGGGACTTCCTGGATCCTGGAGCTGTGGACCAGGTCTTTGATGGATTAGATCTCTGTTCTCAGTTTGGCAGGTGTTGGGACCTATGTGTTGGGTTTTAAGGTCAGAATGGTGCCTCTAACATGATGTCAGTTGTGCTAAGGTCTGGGGGCCTGTTACATTAGGATCCACATGGTGGAAAGAGAACTGACTCTTTAAATTTTATCTGACTCCATAGGTGTGCTGGGAACAAGCATGGCAGGCAATGCTCTCTCTCTCTCCCTCTCTCTCCCTCTCTCTCTCTCTCTCCCTCACACACACACACACACACACACACACACACACACACTAAACTGTGGAATAAACACGCCAATGTGCCCTCTCTTTCTCACACATTTACAGAAGTTTCTCATAGCCATCTCTGCTTCTTTTAATTGACAAAAGTCGAGGTCCCACCCCCATTTTGAGTTCCGTTATTGCTTGTTAGTCCTTCCGTGAGTTGTAATTCATATATTTTAAGACAGCACAGGACTGGTCCTTTTCCTTGTCTCTCACTGAAATGGTTTTAGTACTGATAGGCACTGCCATCACTGATCAGTCTCAGACTCTCACTGGGGTTAAGAGATGGTTTAAAGCCCAGCCCTACAAAATCTCTAATCACACTCATTGGGAAATGAGACGTAGAGCTCATTATTTCGAATGTGGGCTTGGTGAGGTATTGGACAGTAAATTATGGCAGATGTGAAATTGGGTTTTCTAGATCCAGACTTCAAAAAGCTGCCAGCTTCTTTGTCTCTTGGGATATTTCTTCTTTGAATTGATCACAGTGCCAAGGCTGAGAGGCACTCGATGCAAGGCCAGAATGGAGAGACATGGGGCTTCTTCTCTGAACTCCCAGCTGTCAGTCAAGCCATCTGTGGATTGTTGTGACAGCAGGTCCTGCAGCCCTCCTGATGCAATGGGGTCAGAGGATGATTAGCCCTGCAGAGTCTTGCCCAGATTAAAGTTTTATGAGTGAAATAAGTGAGTATAGTTATCCCAAGTCTTCCTGTTCGGGGTGTGTGTGGGGTTATTCCATAGCCATAGATAATAAATACACAGACATAGTAAAGGATTTCCTTCTTGCTTACACATCCATGTTTGTTGCTGCACCATTCACAGTAGAAATGGATTCAACCTCAATATCCATGAACGTGTGGTTACACAAAGAAAACATGGTTTAGAGACACAGAGAAACTTCATCCCTCTATTAGAGAATATGAAATCATGGCATCTGCAAGAAAGGAACGGAGGTAGAAATAACTGTGTTACATGAAGCATCCCAAGTTCAGAGCAGGCTTGGTAGGAATAGAACACATGTGATGTGAAGGGAGCTACTGAGGGAGAGGGGGAGACCTGGGGAGTTGGGGCAGAGACACCAGAGGGGCAGAGAGAAGATGATCAATGAAAGCAAACTATAGGATAGAAATGTCATAACAAACCCGTTGCTTTGTATGCTGATTAAAAAAAAAAACTAATTAAAACCCTAATTTCCTTTTCATAGTTCAGTACTGATGCAATGGCTAGGGAACACGCTTCCAAATGGCCATTAGAGGTGTGAAGGAGGATGGTTCTCCCTGTCCTGATGCTGCCCATCTCTTATGGAGGAAACCGCTGTGTGCAGAAAAGGCACGGGCAACGGGCAAACTTCTTCTCAAGCTCTTGGATCAGGAAGAACACGTGCTCTTTGTATTTCTGTTGGCTCTAACCATCATTCATGTATGCAGTCATGGGAAGGAGGCCAGCCCCATGGTTCCTAGCTTCCCAGCAAGACCTCACTCTGGAAGGTGCAGTACAGATCATGGGTGGAACAGCTAGCTATAAGGCACGAGTCAGAGAAATGATGGGTCCTTGTTCTTAAGACTATGGTCGATGTGATATATATATATAAAACATGATGTTTCAGCTATGTGAGGCAAGTCCACCTACTCACATGCTTTGCATTCCATTCCTTCATGGTGAAGACAAACAGCATTCTTTGGTTTGCTCTTTGGGATCTGCAATATAAAATGGTCATTAGTCACTGAGGTTACTCTTCTCATTGCTGTCACAAAATCCTTGCTAAGGCCAGCTCAAGGAAGGAAAAGAGTGGGCTGAAATTACATGGTTTGAGGCTGAAGTTAAAGGCTACAGTCATAAGGCAGGAAAGGTGCAGGCAACATTGGGAGCTTGGACATGTTGTGTCTGGCCAGCGGCTCATATGTCTGGGTTCTAGTCTGGAAAGGCATCTTGGAAACCTGGAAGAGAAGAGGGGGGCTAGGCGGCGCGCGAGAGAGACGTAACCAAGACAGTCAGTCTGATCAAGGTTCAATTTTAATGTCAGCAAACACGCATTATAAAGAAGAGGGGAGGCCCATCCCTAGCCATGCAAAGTTCCTTTGAAGTAGATAGGTCAGCCTTCTAGTGGGAACTTGCAAAGATAGCAGTTTGGTGCTAACTCCGGAAAATTCTTGGAAGAGAACCGGTTCAGCCTCAGGCAGGTTGGGCCTCGAGCAGGTAGTGACACATCAAAGGAGCAGCACAGCAGGTGGCTCCACTTAAGCAGTGGATGGTCACAGCCAGCCTTGCTAGGCTGGAAGGAGGTAGCAGTTTGAGGCTGAAGTTAAAGGCTTCAGTCACAAGGCAGGAAAGGTGCGGGCAGCATTGGGGGGCAGCTCACACTGCACCCCAAGTCAGAAAGCAAAGCTGGGCCAATGTGCATGCTCCATTCACTCTCTCCTTCTTGGTCTGTTTAAGACGCCAGGCCAAGAATGGTGCCATACAAGCCTAAGGTGATCTTCCCACATCAACTCAACCCAGAGACTCCCTTACTACTCCCGTGTTCCAAGAGCTGTCTCCTAAGAGACTCCAGACTTGTCAAGCTAATACTCACTATTATATCATCCTATGACATGCTGTAACAGAGTCTCCGATACAGGGTTACATTTTTATAAATCAGTTAAAATAGTTTTTAAAACAATAAAACATATGCCAGACTTTGCAAACTTAGTACAAACATATGACTGTAAGACATTTCTATTTATTTGTGTGTTTTCAAAGTTGAAATATTTTACATATATTGGTTTACATAAAATATTTAATCAAAATTAGAAAAATGATAACTAAATCTTTACCTTTCAAGGGCAAGAGCTTGATAATGGGAAATTAAATACTTTCCCATTCGGAAATTTATTATAGATAACTTAAAAGGGAGCTTCCCAGATGGCAAGTCTCATGTAGAAATCACAGAAGATCCTTGCTCTGCCACAAACTCTGGTGACCTTTCTTGCCTCCTCCAGATGACATTATTTTAAGTGGAAAAGAAAAGAGTTAGACTAGATACATTTGAATTTTATTTTTTAAAAAAATCATCCATGAGTTTGGGCACAAATAGGGAGAATGTTCCAGTATTAGAAAATGAATATTATACCATGTGGTGCACCACTGAGAGCCAAGTGATCGTCTCCCTGGTGGAGGGGGACTTTCCATAAGACATCAGTGGGAATTGTGGGCTCTCTCACCTTCCCATAATGCTTCCTGTTGTTCAAGATTCTCCTTTGAGCTAAAACTCAGTTGTGCTTGCTAGCCAGAGGTCATCACAGCTGGGTTTTCCTTTCTTGGAAGGAGAGGGCAGGGAGGCTCATGGGACTCCCACCAGAGGATGCAGATGGCCTCCCAACCAGTCATCTGCAATTCTGTCCCAAGGCTCCCATTATGTGGGTGACATGTCATAACACTTCTGAATATCTTCAAAGCTTTTAGAGAGCAGGGGGAAGGAAGAATTCTGTATCTAGTACTAAGTCCAACAGAAAATGCCATAGAATGGAAATAGCATTTGAGGTAGAATGAGTTTGGTAGGGCTGGTTTCATCTGGGGATAGGCATGCACACTATTTAAAAGGGGTTTCCTGAAATAAAGCCCAACTTACACACACACACACACACACACACAGAGCGAGAGAGAGAGCTAGAGAGAGAGAGAGAGAGAATATCAATAATGCTCCTTACAGAAAATGGCTGATTGGAGAAATGATGACCACTATAATAAGATACAGATGTCCATCCTATAATAATAGTCACTGAAAATTTCAATGCGTCAATTCTCTTCCTTGGCTCACTCCAGCCTATTATGGAGTAGCCTAGCAAAGCTGCTAGAAGGGCTGGGGATTCAGCTCGTGGTAGAGCACCTGCCTAGCAAGCACAGGTATAGACCCTCACCACCAAAAGACTCCAATTCAGTGGTTCTCAAACCTGTGGGTCGTGACCCCCTGGGGGGGGGTCAAATGAGCCCTTCACAGTGGTCTGCATATAAGATATTTATATTACAATTAGTAACAGTAGCAAAATCACAGTTAATGGAGTAGCAATGAAAATGATTTTGTGTTTGGGGGTCACCGCAACATGAGGCACTGCATTAAAGGGTCCTTCGGAAGGCTGAGAACCCCTGCTCTAATCGACTTGTTACCAAGTGGATGAATCACATCCTTTGGAAATCCTGACTGCCTGGTGATTCTTTTTAATGATAAAGATTTGCCGTTTCCCTGGAAGCCTGGAATTTAGTTCAGGAAGTTCAGATAACCCATCTCCTGCCGTTGAGCAAATGCTCCCTTCTTCAGGGCCTGGCCTCCACCTCTGACTCAGTAGGACAGTCTTAACAATTCCAGTGAACCTTATCTGAGCTCTTTTGAGTATCTACTCATCTAAACATGTTTCTTTCCAGTTTCAACATTTTCCTTCTCATGCTTTGGGAATGACTGCAAGGTTGTGTGATTGGGGAAGTTGGGGGTGTGGCTTTTCACACTGGTCATTGCATCCTAAAGCCCATGTCATGGCTGCTGTCTTCTGGTTCCTTGAACACTTACATGTTGGAAGCTGACCCGCGGCTCACCTGGGAGGCAAGCTGGGGCTGAAAAGAGAGGGGAACTAGGCGGTCGAGAGAAAAATGGAGCTAAGTCAAGGTTCCTGATCAAAGCTCTAATGTTTAATAGAAAACTGTGCTTATAGAGGGGGTGGGGGGAGGCCCATCCCCCGCTAATCCATTCTTGGAGTCTGGAACCAGCTGCAGGATAGGGTGTAGTCTCTGGAATAGCTCAGCAGGTAGCAGTGTCTTGAAGGACAACAGCCGCAGTGGCTGAACAATAGAGTCTTCTAGGCAGGAAGGCTCCACCCTAGGTAATCTCCCTAGTGGCAGCAAGGTCAAGGTCTGGATCAGCCTGTTTCAGGCTGGGGGGGGGGTTACACTTACACAGCAGATGCATGCCTCCAGGGGAGAGCACACTGCCCAGTGATCTCATAACTAAATTGATATTCTAAAGTTTCATTGTTTCAACGTGAAACCATAGCCTCAAAATATGTAATATCTGCACTTATGCTAGAAACATAACATGCCTTAGTTTGAAATCATGAATATTTAGAAAGTGATAGGAAAACAGCAAATAAAATTTGCCTCCAAGTGGAGCTGGAGAGTGTTCAATTCCCAGCACCCACATGGTGGCTCACAACCATCTGCAACTCCCACTCAGGATATATGGTGCCCCCTTCTGGCCTCAGCAGGTGCCACGCATGCACTTGGTGCATAGACATGTATGCAAACATAAATGCATAATTCACACATAAAAAAGAAAAAAGTAAATAAAGATTGCTTCTCAGGGGGGCTGTACTGATTGGTTTTGTGTGTCAACTTGACACAGGCTGGAGTTATCACAGAGTAAGGAGCTTCAGTTGGGGAAATGCCTCCATGAGATCCAGCTGTGGGGCATTTTTTCAATTAGTGATCAAGGGGAAGAGGCCCCTTGTGGGTGGGACCATCTCTGGGCTGGTAGTCTTGGGTTCTATAAGAGAGCAGGCTGAGGAAGCCAGGGAAAGCAAACCAATAAGAAACATCCCTCTACCAGGCATGGTGGCGAACGCCTTTAATCCCAGCACTCAGGAGGCAGAGGCAGGTGGATTTCTGAGTTCGAGGCCAGCCTGGTCTACAAAGTGAGTTCCAGGACAGCCAGGGCTATACAGAGAAACCCTGTCTCGAACAAGCAAAAAAAAAAAAAAAAAAAAAAAAAAAAAAAGAAAGAAAGATCCCTTCATGGCCTCTGCATCAGCTCCCGCTCCCTGACCTGCTTGAGTTCCTGTCCTGACTCCTTGGTGATGAACAGCAGTATGTAAAGTGTAAGCTGAATAAACCCTTTCCTCCCTAACTGCTTCTTGGTCATGATGTTTGTGCAGGAACAGAAACCCTGACTAAGACAGGGGCCATGCAGAGTACCAAGGGGTTTCCTTACACACCCTTCAGAACCGCAGAATCGGAAGCTCCAGCTTGTAGATTCTTTGCTAAGGAAAGAAAACTAGAGGGAGCTGGCTAACATTTATCATTTATCTGTGGGGTGGGGGGGACATGCCAGACTGGGAAGCAGAGTGGAGTGGTGATCTCTGGGGCCTGAGGAAGGTGGGTGGGGCAAAATGTAGGTCAAAGGGTACAAAGAATTGTAACAGGAATATGTTTGAAGATTCAGCGTGTAACTGCACGGCAGCTACACCTAGCAGTGCTGTCTATCACACATGAAATTTTATACATGAAAGAATGATCGTGAGCATTCTCACACAGAGAGATACCTATCTGAAGTGATGTATGCATTAGTGTGTCTGATGATGAAACCATCTCATAATACATGCACCAAATCACTTGTACTTCAAATGTATACAGTTCTATGTGTCAACGACTCTTCAGTTAAGCTGAAAGAAAAACAACTCTACTTAAAGGGAATAAAAATGAGGTAACTGTGGTGGTGTACACCTCTAGTTTCAGCACATGGGAGGCAGAGGCAGGTGGATCCCTGTGATTTTGAGGCCAGGCTGGTCTGCATAGGTAGCCAGGGCTATGTAGCGAGAGCTTGCTTTAAAAAAATGAGGTAAAATTAAAATGAGGCATCAGGGTAGACTCTAATCCAGCAGCCTTTCAGAAGAGGAGACCAGGCCACAAGTGCAGAGGGAAGACCCTGAAAGGAAATAAAACTTGAGACATGTGATTCATGTAATTTATGTCAAATAGCCCAAAGAGTTGTTTGTGAGCTTTGAAACCTGGGGTTTACATGTCCTGACTGGCCTAGTGCCTCCCTATCTCCCGCCCTTCTGACAGTCTGTTGATGTTTAAATGGACCAATCATGTGAAACCGCGCCAATTCCTCCCCCAGGCCCACCCTTTTTCTATAAAAACCCCAGCTTCCAAGCCTCGGGGTCGAAACCACTGTCTCCTGCGTGAGATACGTTTCGACCCGGAGCTCTGCCATTATGGCTCCACCATGTAGTCAACACCTCTGTCTCCTACGGGAGATATGTGTCGGCCCCGAGCTCCGTCATTAAACTACCTCATGCTTTTACATCAAGATGGTGGTCTGTTCGTGATTCTTGGGTGCACGCTGAACGAGAATTGAGTGGAGGTTTCCCCACTAGGTTCTTTCAACCCCTGACCATGGGAGAAAGGAGCTCACATATAAACCAAGGAGCGAGGGCCTTGGCGAGAAGATCACAGGACTTAACTTTTAAAAATCGTTTTCTTCTGTTTCAGCACTAGAAAAACTGTGAAAAAATGCAGACTGCAAGAGTAACCTGCCTCTTTGTGAAGAGAAAGTATGTGTAGCTAAAGCACTGCTGTTAGAGTTTAACCTTTCTTCACAGATTCTATGCTACTTCTGAGTCAGAGGGACTTGTAATGTGAGCTGGATAAGCCATTGAAATAGCAAATCCTTGAAGATTTATCCAGGAAAATGGCGCTTGTCAGGTTAAGGCTAATCACATTCTAAACCAGCCCTTTGATGTACTTTTCAATAATTTTTAATTAAACTAGGTATCAGCAAGTGTTGATTTTTGTTTTAACTCAAGTCTAACCAGCCCCACACACATGACTCAACATCTTTGACTGGCAGAGGGTTACCTCTGCCATGCCAATTTCTCTTAAATACACAAATAAGTACCTCACAAGGGTAGATAAATGTTAGCCCGCCTCCATCATGAGCACTGGAGGACCAGTCAGGTCAGCAATACTGAGTGGGGTGCAGTTTGTGACAGACCAGCACTCGGAAGAGCTGACAGTGGACTAGGCTCAGTGCTTCCTTGCACACAACCTCAAGAAGAGTTTGCACGCTGCATTCTGCTTGGTCTGGGTAATGCAAATCTCAATTGTGTCATAATTTCCCTTGCTGTTTTGCTGTTCCACAGTCCCAGGGGCTTGCTCAGGCACACAGACTGGAACATTATCTGCAGCAGTTGTTATCACCGTGTCCCCTTCTCCTCCTCTCTCCACGCTGGATTCCATATCTGCAAACTGAGCTGCCTGCTCCCAGGACTGGCCACACTGACTGCCAGAGAACTCAACCTTCTGAGCTCTCAGGCAATAGCACGGCAGGGTTTGGCAGAGAAGTAGAACTGAGTCTATTTTGCAGTTTCCCAGAATTCTCCGGCGGGACTGGGCTCCAGCTGTTCACTGTCCGGTGGTCTCTTGATCACACTTCCTGTATTGGCTGCCCTCCCTTTCCTATCTCGCTTCTCCTCTCCCCTAGAGGTATCGTCTGTGGGCGCACACATCTTCGCCTTGGGTTCTGCTTTCGGGTGGGAGTTAGGGGGAAATGAGACCGTCCCTGTGTGGAGCACAGGAGAGACAGTAAAGCTCTTTAGCTGAATTGTACACAACAGAGATAGATTACAACTCTCTTTGGAAGTAAAATCCATCACTCATATACTATATACTATTAGCCTGCTTGATCAAATCTCTTACCTCCATATGTTTTTTTGCTTCATTTCCTGAGTTTCAGTCTTGGTTTCAAGTTTAGTAGCTGTGCGACTTTGCTTGGATGGCCTTATTGTGTGTGCGTGTGCATACCCGTATGCCAGGGCAAGCATTCTTTTATCTGTAAACCTATCTACTACATGGAGGGAACTCATCTTTACATCTCTGTTAACATCCTGGGCTTTCTAGTACTTTGTTATGCCTCAGAAATCAAAGCAAGGGAAAACGTTTGAGTCCCCTCTGCCACCCCTAGTGGCCAAATAATTAAGAAGAAAGTTGCCATGAACTAAATAAATTGGTCAGGTTTACAAAGTCCAGCTATCCCTCCCTCGCTTGTCCTGGAGAGTTATAGTTTGGTTGATTGCAGGGAGATTCTATTACGGAAGGGCTGCGAAATTCTACCCTCTCCTGGGTTCTGTTTGTCTTCTGTTCCTTTAAGTACAGAGTACTTGCCATTCAGCCCCAAGAAGGGAATTTAGAAATTTCCTATTGAATTCTAATGACCCCCTAATGGCCTATAAAAGTGAATTGATCTCTAGTAAATCATAGAAGTGGAATAGATTGCAGAGTGAGGAAATTTGGCTCAGGGGTTCTAGCTTCTTGCTGGTTATGTGACTGCATAGGGAAACAACCTCCGGATTGGAAAATGACTTGCTCCCAGCTACTCAGCATGTGCTGTAAGTCATTGTCTGTGCTCTTGGTGCAAACTGGGACGTGCAGTCTGAGGACTGGCTGCATGAAATTAAAGTTGGATTATTGCAAAGTTGGTGAAAAATCAGTATCCAATACACTCTATATAGTCTCGGAAGGTCCCTAAGTAAAGGGAGTGATATCTAGTGATATTTACTCTCTCTTTCTCTCTCTCTCCCTCACCTCAGTTGATATCTCCAGTTCTCCTGTCCACAATAAGAACTCGATCCTGTCTGTATTCTTATTGCTGTAACAAAGCATCAAGTTTGTTTTTGGTTTTTTTGTTTGTTTGTTTTTATCAGATGAGGAGGGGTTTGTTGTGGTTGACAGGGGAAGGCATGGTGGCAGGAGGGTGAGGTGGCTCGTCACATCACATCTACAGTCAAGGAAGCAGAGAGGGATGAAGGCTGGGCTTCAGCTTGCTTTCTTCTTTTTATTCAGTCTGGGACTATAGTCTGTTCAGGGCAGGACTTCCAAGTTCAGTTAAACCTTTCTGGAAATACCCTTTGAGATGTATCCAGAGGCATTTCCACGGTGACTCTAAATCTGGTCAAGTTGACAGGGATTAAGTATCATGTCACCTCTATCTTAAAACAAGGGTTGGCAGCAGGTCGGAGGATCTCCTGTGGTGAATGGTCCAAAAGCCACCTAACCTTGGGCTCACTGCCCTGTCTGAGCATCCCATGTATAACCAATCGGAGGCTGCCCTGGAACTCTCCCTGCTTCTCAACTACATGCTCTAAGATTCTTCCTACAAGCTCTCGGACAGTGGACTCTGGGCTGGGCTGTTTCCTGGTCTCTCCCTCACCAGCCACTTCTTCACCAGGAGTTGTTATGTGCTGGAGTCTTCAGTTTTAAGCATCCTTAAGATGACCTGTATTTGACCTGCACCACCCTTCCTACTGTCCCTCTTTGCCTCATCCCATAAATGGCAGTTATTTCCCAGAACTCTGTGATCTATCTTTGTCTTACAGACACCTCATCTAGAGAAGTCACACTGTTTTGCTTGGTTCCAAACCTCCATTTCTCCTCACAACCTACCTCCTCTCTCCATCACCTGTCTGATTTCATGTCACCCCACCCCCACCCCCATCTGCTTTGTCATTCTCCTGCCTTAGCCACACTGGCTTTGTCTTTTTGTCCCAGAGATGTTCCTGCCACGTGTAGGGTCTTTGCATGGACTGTTCTCTCTGCCTGCAACTCTTTCCTGCCAGCTGTCTCTGAAGCTTACCTCCTGTGTGTCTTTAAAGCGCTCCAGAGCCAAGGGGCTCAGTCCCTAGCATCAGAAACGAACCAAACCAGTTATCTCCCCCGCCTTCCAACAAGGTTCCAATACCAGCCCCTCCCCCCAGAGCCCCAAGAGAGCGGTTTTCCTTACTTTGTTCCCTGGTATGTATCATCAGGGGTTGCGACAGTGCCTCCCGCAGACCGGATCTCTCAGTGTAGTTCCTCAATGAATGTTGAGCCAATGAGTGCCTCTCCACCACTTTATACACTTGTGACTTTAGTTACCCATTTCACGATTAACCCAAATCCATGTCTCCAGTTCAGGGCTCGCACCCAAGCCTGGACCTATCCCTCTCCACCTGGCTACTCAGCAGACACATGAACAGCTCCCAGACAGCTGAAACTTACAGTATCCAAGATAGAACTCCTTCCCACCACCTTCTTTTGTTGTTGTTGTTGTTGTTTTCGAGACAGGGTTTCTCTGTGTAGCCCTGGCTGTCCTGGAACTCACTCTGTAGACCAGGCTGGCCTCGCACTCAGAAATCTGCCTGCCTCTGCCTCCTGAGTGCTGGGATTAAAGGTGTGTGCCACCACGCCCGACTCCTGCCACCTTCTTGTCCAGACCTCTCTCTCCCTCTGTGTTCATTGTCTCAGGCGACAGGGTTGCCCACACAGCCTCCAATTCCTCTAACCTCACTGGGTATCATACCCCTCCTGGCATCAGTGGCTCCCATAATTGTCTCATTCTGTCTTACTGTCCTCCTCTCTACCGGTCTCATTCAACTCCAAGTCAAATGCTTATTTCAAGCATCCAGCTCTTACCAGGGGCCTCAGCCATATTTCGCAGTGCGCATAGCCCTTTATTAAACTGATGAGTAGCTGATACATTCATCTTCAACACTGGTCCTTAGGCTCCAAAGGTAGAATCTATGACTGATTGTGTTTTTTATCTACCACAGTAAATCCTGGGTTTCTAGTATTTACCACATAGTAGATACTTAACAAACCAATAAATCCTAACACTCCAGTAAGATATCTGATTTAAATTTATGATTATTTAAGCTTCAGACTTACTATGTAGCTGAGTGTGACCTCAAACTGCTCTTTCTAAATGCTGAGGGTACAAGCAAGTGCAATCAAGTCTGGCCTTGAATATATCATTTAAGTTTAAGTGTGTGTGTGTGTGTTTGCATGCATGCACGCACATGTGCATGAAAGGTTCATTACCTCAATTTGACAATGGATTATTACTCAACATGAAAATGTTAAGCAACTAAAGAAACAACTTAGACAATTGGCCCTCGTCAAATGGAAAACATGCACTTCAAAGGGACACTCGCGTGAAAGTAAAAAGAGCACATAGTGGTAGAGAACACTGATGGACCATTCAGGGAAAGGAGTGCAAGCGATGGAGGGAACCTCTAGAACTTGATGCTGCACAGCCAGCCTCTTTACCCTAAGGGACCAAGTTAGGCGGGGAGATGGCTCAGTGGTTAAGAGTAATTGTTGCTCTTGTGGAGGACCAGGAAGTGGCTCCCAGAGCTTACACGGTCATTCACAACATCTGTAGCTCCAGTTCAGGTCATCTGACTCTGTCTTCTGACCTCCATAGGCACCCGACACACACACACACACACACACACACACACCTATATACATGCAGACAAAATGCACTGGCAAAGTAAAATAGTAAATATACAAACAAAAAAATAAATAAACAAATCTAGAAAGAAATTGAAATATCGACCAAGTTCTCCAAATAGCACATGAAAAGTTCCTCAGCACCACCAGAGAAAGTCAATGCTAAACAACCCTACAATGACTGTCATTAAAATGTCAGTTGACAACCATGGGTGAGGATGTGACAAAAGCAAAGCCCCCTCGAGCTGCTGGTGGGGACGATGACGATGTGGCCCCTTGGGAAAAGTCTAGCTGTTTCTGTAAAGGAAGACCACAAAGTTCCTGTCTCAGACAGCCCAGTCACGGCCTCCTAGGTATGTCCCCAAAAGTAAACATGTACCTACACAAAGACTGCGCACAGAGAAGCGCGTTTACAGTAGCAGTCTTAATAAGAAAAACGTGGGAACATCCCAAATGTCTACTGGTTGAAAGTGTGTAACAGCCCCACAGAAGGTATTTTTTGCCCACAAAAGGAATCACATACCAATACACGCCACAACGTGGGTAAACCGGAAGCACACACTGAGGGGAAGATGCCAGCTGTAGAGTCACATACGGGTTCTTTTTTTTTTTTTTTCTGAAATACCTGGAATATGCAAGTCTTTAGAGGCAGCAAGCAGGTGGCTGGTAGCCAAGGGCTTGGGGGTATGAAAAATTGAGTACTGACAACCAGCAGGCAGGGGGCTCCTTTTGAGAAATGTTCTAGTCTTTCTAAAGTCACGTGTATCTGAAGACACGCTAAAATAGTTGACATGGACAGATTTCATATGATGTATAGCTTTAAAAGGCCATTAAGAATGATGCGTGTATATATGTGAATGTGCAGATAGAGTATTACTATAAATGATTCTACTCTTCACAATGCTTGTCCTGTAGGAATTTTATATTTAATTTAATATACTGCATTTAATGTCTAGACAGTTACTGGCTTATGGTGGTCCAACCTCTTATTTTCTTTTGACTTTATGATATACAAAAGCTATGTATACTTGGTAGATACTTTATTTCAAAATTTAAATATGGGTTTCCCCCCACTCCCCCACTCCCCGGCTATCAGTACTCTCGCCATGCTAGGTAGCAGCAGTGAGCCAAAGCTCACAGCTTAGATCATTAAGGGCAGCAGAGTGATTGATCAGCGAGACAGCTTATGAAGATGTTTGCCAGGGGGAAGGATGGATTGGCAGGGGTCCTGTGAGCTGAGAGGGAGGAAGATTGGACCCTGGGAGATCCAAGGGAAGGAGACCTGGGTAGCTTGTGGGTTTAAAGGGGGTAGATCCAGCTGGGTTGAGGTCTGAAGACAGTTCTAAAGTCAATATGAGACCCCCACCCCCACCCCCGGTGAATGGTAGCTAGCTTCCCCACAACTTTGATTTATGAACGGACTGGGTGGTTCTTGAGTCCTATGCTGTCTGTGGAGGAGCAACTTGACCTCTGCTGTGATTTATGTCTTGTTGGATGAGACTGACACAGATTTCAAAAGTGCATCCAAACACACATGGCACCCACACTTTGCCTTTAGTGACAGATGTTCCTGAAAAGGCCCCGGAAGTACAGCAGAGACCCGCTGGCTATTGGCGCATCGTGTGTCTTGTCCAGAAATCATGGGTTACACAACAGTGAGAACTTGGGGTCACTTTAGGCAACTAATTTCTTTTACACAGCTCAAGAGCCTCTTTTCTTCCTGTCATTCTGACCTAAGTGGGGAGAGGGAACCCCATTCTTTGAATGCTAGTCTCAGTTTGAAGCAGTGTGCAATCAGTTTAGACATCCTAGGATCCAGAGCATCAAGATGCTTCAGAACTGTATGTCAAAGAGATTCACATGCCTGCCATGAGCTGAGCCTGGGGTTCATTACGTCCTGGCAGAGCCAGGAGTCTCAGGCTCTTGACTTCCAGAAACCCTCCTGGCACACTGGGCTTTTTATGAGAAAATTACTGGATGGGCAACATTGGAGTGTGTAGGACACTTTGGCAAGTGACTTTGGGTGGGCTGGTGATCGATGAGAAACTGCCACTCAGAAATCTCAACTCTTTCCACATGAGACACCTGCTAATGTTGCAAATTCAGTGTCCTCTCAGCTGCCCTCTTGACCAACCACAGGAGGTATGGAACCGCCATTTTGAAGATACCTATCCTTGTGTGGAATCTCTGAGAAGAACACAAAGTCTGTGATTGATCCAGGAGACACAGTGAGGGACATTAACTCATGCCTTTATACACCATTAAGAAAGAGCCCGATGGCCCGACTAAAGAGTATAGTGGAATGGGCTGGAGAGATGGCTCAGTCCAATTCTCAGCAACCACATGGTGGTTCACACTGGTGTGTCTGAAGACAGCTATAGTGTACTCACAGACATAAAATATAATAAATAATTCTTTATAAAAGAGTGTAGTGGATTAAGGCATTTGCTGGTTCCATTTCCTGGGACTCAAGGTAGAAGAGAATCAACTCCATAAAGCTGTGCTCAGCCTCTCTCTCTCTCTCTCTCTCTCTCTCTCTCTCTCTCTCTCTCTCTCTCTCTCTCTCTCTCTCTCTCTCTCCCCCATCCCCCTACACACACACACACACACACACACAGAGAGACATGCACACATAATATATAAGTATAACTTTAAGGGAAGAAAGAAAGGAAGGAAGGAAGGAAGGAAGGAAGGAAGGAAGGAAGGAAGGAAGGAAGGAAGAGAAAAAGAAAAAAAAAGTAAGGTGTGGCCAAAGTTGCAGCTGGTGGATAGTCTGGCTTAAGTCATTCTCTGTGGCAAACCACTTCTATCTTGAACTTGTCCTCCGTGAAGCTGACACTGTGTTGCCAAATGGAACAGGTGGAACCTATACCAGAATTAGGCTGTGGGTTTCATCCCTGTTCGCCCACACACAAACTTACCTCCTCTTCATACCTTCCCTGCCCCAAGATGACCACACAGCAAGTTCCGAGAAGCAGAGTTCCGGTTCTCCCAAAGGGGACTCATGGCCCCCTTTGTCCTTCCTTGCGTTCGTTCGTGTGTTTGGGACTCTCAGATTCTAGCTTAATCTTTAGAATTTATTTGAGAATTAAGCGTTTCTACAGATCTCCAAAACTTGAGCTAGAATTGCCTTTTCTGAGTTTCCTACCCAGCAAATACCTTTCACCTTCTGTCTCCAAGTGTGTCTCTGCATTGACAGTGAGCAGATGTTGCAATTTCAATGGTTTTGTGGCCTGGGCACCTACTCAAGGTGCACAGCAGGTGGTCAGATATCTGTGCTACACTGCACAAGGCTGGATGAATGAAAAGAAAGCGAATAGAGTGACTAGCTTTAGGACAGGGAGAAGGGAGAAGTCTCTACCATTCGAAACCTCTTAGACTACCTCACTGCACCCCATTCCTCTCCTGAGCGGTTAGTACTAGAAGTAGAGAGATTGCTTTGGTGCGCTCCAGCGCAGAGAGTGAAGGCAAGCTCCAAGCACGCCCCAAAGTCCCCACCCTCCACTTTCCCCCAGGGTCTGCAGTCCAGGAGTTTGGGGGCGGTCCACGTTGCAGAGAAACAGGCGGGATAGTGCCAGCCTCCAAAATCCGCCCCCCTTCCCTCTTCTGTCACCTTCCCAAGGCTTGAGCAGCACGCGGAGCCCTGGGGGCCACCAGGGCGTGGAGAGCAGCATTCATCTGCGGAGCCTGGGGCGTGGGAGCTGCAGCCCGCGGGACCCCAGAGGCCAGAGGCTTCCTTGCCGCGCAGAGTCACATCCAGGCTCCCCTGCTCTCCAGCTGCTAAGCTATCCTGTGCTGGGGACTGTGCGCTCTGGGTGTACACTCCTCAAATCCACCCAGGCTGGGTAGAAGTTTCCCTGAGGTAAGTTCAGCAGCCAATGTCCGCTGGGAAAGAAACAGAACAGAGTTAATAAATGGTCAGTGAGGGGAGGCAGTGGATCAGCCAGTTGAGAGAGGCTACGAGAAGGACCAAGGTGAAGAAAAACTGCATTTAAAGGTCTTGACAGTGCCTCTTTGGAGGTTTTCATCCACCCCAGACAGAGTGAGCTGAATTCTATGGGCTCTGTTAGTTGTTTCTCCTTCTCCTTTTCCTCATTCTCTTTCTCCTCCTCCTCCTCCTCCTCCTCCTCCTCCTCCTCCTCCTCCTCCTCCTTCTCCTTTTCTGCCTTCTTCATCAGGGTGTTGAAGAATCAGCAGTATGAGCTAGTCATTCCCTGATTTGGGTTGGGAGTTCCCCCACCACATACTCGGGGTTCTCCTGGAATGAGAGGTGCCTTGCTCAATACTTTGTTCCCACATCCAGCATGGGGCCTGGAGCGTGGCAGGCACACAGAGCCACTTAACCAGGCAAAGCCGTTGCAAGCCTGCAGGTACACAGCATCTATGTTTCCCTGCCCAGTGTCACACTAAACTATTAAAGGTAACGTCAGGGTTTTGTTGGTGGTGCAGGGCATGAGGGAGGCAGGCAAAGCGTGTCTTTTCAAAAATCAATTCCCAGTGACATTCTACTATGAGTGGAGCCCAGACTGCCTGGCTCGTAACCAACCTTGGACGTAATTTCAACCAGAGGCCAGAAGAGGAAGGGAAAACCCTGGAACTAGGAAGTAATGGTTCGTTTCTTTGTGGCCTCTTGTGATAGGATTTCTTGTGGATCCTTTTTAGAAATTATCAGTATGGAGATGTTTGAAGAGGACTTTTGTGAATGCCAGGGAGTCAACAGGGAGAACCGGGGATCATTGAGAAATTGGGGTGTTGCTGATTACCTAAGACTCAAGACAGAACACTAGAAAGCTGTTCTTAAGGGTTTGGTTTTTCCTTTCTGCTATAGACTCCAATAGTCACAGTGCCAATTTAATTTTTAAAGATTTATTTATTTTTAAAGTGTGTCTGTGTGTGTGTAAGGGGAATGTGTGCGTGCCAGTACCTGAGGACTGCTTCAGATCTCCTGCAGCCAGGGTGACAAGTGGCTGTGCGCTGCTCAATGCAGGTGCTGGGGAAACAACTTAGTCCAGGGAGAGCTTAGTACAAGCTCTTCGTGGCGGAGCCCTGGCTAGAGCCACGTGCTGCCCATTTTAAAGGTCCTAGTTGATGGGTACCACTTTTAGTTTTGTTTATTCTTTGCATTTATTCCCATGCACAAGCTTTTGCTTCCTCGGGTTCTTCTGGAGCATCTCTCCCTTCTATTCAGCCTCCTCTTTCAGTGTAGGTCCAGTTCGTTCCTTTTGAGTCTCACGTCCATGCGGCAGGGGACGCTGAGGTGTGGGACCGTCCTGCTCTGAGCTCTGTTAAGTGTGGTTGGACATCATGGGTGCTTGGTTCACCTGGAGATGCTCTGAGACCAGAGAAGCCACATCCAGCTCCTTCTCAGATACACTCTGCAGTGTTAAGCAGGCTCAGCTAAATGTGTAGCTCTCATTCAGACACCTTGAATCTGCATGGCTGGGCCTGGGACATCTACCTATTTGCAGGCTTGTACTACTAAGGCGGCACACATTGCTCATATTTTTAAGTCACTTATTTAACTTTTAATTGTGTGTGTGCACCTGGGTGTCGCCTGTGCGTCTAAAGTGTCAGATCCTCTGGAGCTGAAGTCACAGACGGTTGAGAGTCACTGGCCCTGAGTACCAGGAACTGAACTCTGGCCCTCTGCAGGAGCAGTAAGCTCTCTCTAACCACTGAGCTTTCTCTCCACTTGGGTCCTCTAGAAGAACAGTGCTTGCCTGTGGCTGCTGAACCACTTTCTTACCGCCTGCCTCCATTGCTTCTTTAAGGGACATCTTTCAGATACTTGGTGGCTTTTCACATATACACACCCTTGATGGCCTCGGTAACTTCCTGGGTGCTCTTAAAGTGAACATAAAGATTTCACCTCTTGCTTATTATGAGTCTGTACAGTTTCTGGTCAAGAGAGAAGCCAACCATTTTCACCTGTCACCTCAGGCTACTTACAAGTTTTTTTTTTTTCATAATTCACCTTAAAATGTGTGCGTTCGTGTACATGGGGGTACAGTTGGCATGCGTGTGCCTGTGGAAGCCAGAGACTGGTGTCTGGTGTTTTCCTCCATCTTTCTCCACTTTTGAGAGGGGGTCTCTCTCTAAACCTAGGATTTGCTGCTCCAGATAGACGGACCCTCCAGTGAGGCCTGTGGGTCCTGCTGTCTGCTCTCCACCACTGGAGTTACGGAGGTGCTCACAGATGTGCCAGGGTTTTACATGGATGCAGGCCCTCGTGTTTGTGCCACAAATACTTTACTCACGGAGGCAGTTCACTGGCCGTGAGGTATTGCTTTTAATACCAGATCCCAAGTATGCCAGGGTGCAGTTACACTGTCATGCTTTTTGTTCAGAATCTTCACAATCAGGGCCGTGTGCACAAAAGTCCAGAAACCTAAAATAGCGGTTTGCAATAAAAAGCCTTAGATGTTTGCATCATTCGACGAAAAACTGTCATTTCCTTCCACCCTTTCATAACATCGGACATTCAGAGAGGGACCAGTGGGATGGCTCAGTGGGTAAAGACACTTCCCTCCAAGC
The DNA here is from genome assembly GCF_000001635.26 of Mus musculus. Taxonomy (NCBI): domain Eukaryota; kingdom Metazoa; phylum Chordata; class Mammalia; order Rodentia; family Muridae; genus Mus; species Mus musculus. Next base: position 105,825,230 of record NC_000075.6, on the reverse strand, counting down.
TTGGAGACCTGAGTTCTATCCCTGAGACCCACAAGACAGGAGAGAACAGGCTCCCTCAAACTGTTCTCTGACCTCTGCATGTGTGTGCACGCACACACACACACACACACACACCCAGAGGCACATATAGACACACAGACACAGGCAGATAGACAGATACATACATACACACACACATACACACACACACACACACACCCAGAGGCACATATAGACACACAGACACAGGCAGATAGACAGATACACACACACACACACACACACACACACACACCCAGAGGCACATATAGACACACAGACACAGGCAGATAGACAGATACACACACACACACACACACAGAGGCACATATAGACACACAGACACAGGCAGATAGACAGATACACACACACACACAGAGGCACATATAGACACACAGACACAGGCAGATAGACAGATACATACATACATACACACACACACACACATACACATAGAGACACAGACAGTCACACACACATACATAAACACACATACACTCAAACAGACACACACCCACAGACACATACTCCTACTAATGGAATGTAACAGGGATGAAGGGAGGAAGGAAAGGAGGAGAGAACCTGGATTAAGGGTTCTTTTCCACTTACAAGTTTGGTATATTTAAATGCTGTGCCATAAAATCAAATTGTATTATATTCACAAAGTTTTTGTTAAGCATTCATTAGGGGATAAACCTTTGCCTCAGGGAAAAAAATCTTTTGGTTTTGCTAAGTCTTCTAGCGATATAATTCTATAAGAATACTGTTGTTAAATGTGAAGTACAATTTTCTTGTCTTAATCCCTTTGGAGAGTCTAGATGCTTGAAAGTTTTAGTGTTTGCAATATGAATGCAGGGAATGTGTATTTGTGTGGACAGTGCTGGCAGAAGCTAACTAAGTCACCAAACAAGGACCAGGCTTCAAGAACTGTGACTAGAGTCAAGCAGCATCCATTCATCTGTAGACTCCGTGTGCTACACAGTCCCGCTAATATAAAGCTCTTAAAAATGGAGGTTGAACCTTCAGTAAATATGCCCTGGCTCAGAAATTCTCAAAAACTAAAAATGATGTTGTTAACTATATTACAAGGTAAGTAACTAAGGGCCGAGCTAATGGTTGTGCATTTGAAAGCAACTGACCCTCACGTGGCTGTCCCCCAAAATAAGTATGGTGACCATTATACTTTCCTGGCTTTTACTCTCTCTCCTTTGTTGTTGCCGATTTGACCTGCCTTGTTATTTGATCCTTTGGAAACAGAGTCTTACCATGTAGCCCTGGCCAACCTGAAACTCACTACTGTGTTGATTGATTTGGCCTCACACTCATAGAAATCCTCCTGCCTCCTGAAGACTGAGATGAAAGCTAAACACCGCCACTCAGAGCCTGATTACTCTCTCATATGTGCTACAAACATGACTTTCTCGTGCTGATTAGATGTTGGACAAAATATTTTTAAGTTTCTTATTACATTTTATTTATTTTATGTGTTTATGTGGATGGGGGAGAGGTGGGAGGGGAGCCACAAAGAAGCCATGGCATATAGATGGAGGTCAGAGGACAACTCACCGAAGTCGGTCTTCTCCTCCCACAGTGTCTTCCTGGGGACTGAACTCAGGTTGCTAGGCTTGTTTGGTAACTACTAACCCACATCCCTGGGCCTCTCTTGACTTCTCTGCTTGCTGTGACTGTTGGTTTTTACATTAGGGAGTGGCCTAAGTTTCCTTCCAACAGACCTGGTTTTGAGTGACAGATGTGCCTGACGAACCCCAACCTTGACCTCTTAGAGCCTTGCTTTTCTCACCCGTCCTGTGTGCAACAGCCTTAGGGAAACTCCAAGCACCAGGGCGCTCTCCCAAAGGGGAAAAGCAGGAGAGCAATCAGGCAGACACTACTGTTTGGTTGGGACGACTCGTCAGTGTTAAACTCAATGATATGCAGTGTTGCCAGCCCAGTGAACAACTTGTTTCCATGGAGTGTAATCCACGATGAGCAGAAACTTGCTGGGTGCAGTCTCTCTCTTTCTCCTGGAAGTGTTCCAGTTCATGAAGATCACTTAAGAAAAGGCCTGTCAAGCTGGGCGTGGTGGCGCACGCCTTTAATCCCAGCACTCGGGAGGCAGAGGCAGGCGGATTTCTGAGTTCGAGGCCAGCCTGGTCTACAAAGTGAGTTCCAGGACAGCCAGGGCTACACAGAGAAACCCTGTCTCAAAAAAACCAAGAAAAATAAAAATAAAAAAAAAAAAAAAAAAGAAAAGGCCTGTCACCCAGGCATGTAGCCATCCTGGAAGAGATGCTGCCAGGAGGGAGGTGAGAGGGTGGGGGAGGGGTTATCTGTATTGGACTCACGAGTGCTCATATCTTAAACTTTATGGTTTAAGGAAACTTTCCTAGAGAAATCAAATTCTCCCCACAGGTAGGTGACTTTATAAATCATGCTAAAGGGGCTGGAGAGGTGAGTCAGTGCTTAAGACCGCTGGCTGCTCTAGCAAAGGGCCTGGGTTCAGCACCCACATGCCAGTGCGCAACCATCTGTAAACCTCTCCTAGTCTCTGCTGGCAACAGGCACACGTGTGGTGCACAGACTTACATTCAAGTGAAACACAGAAAGTAAAACGATAAAGCATATTTATTGTTTTTCACTCTGTGGATCGTGGTTCTGTGATGCTGAAAATATCTTTCTAGTCCACACCCCACACTCCATTCCCTTCCCCTACCTCCCCCCACCACTGTGTGTGTAGATTGATGGCAGGTGGCTCCCTCAACTGCCCTCTCTGTCGAGTTTTGAGACAAGTCCCCCAGCAAACCTGAGCTCTCCCATTCCGCTAGACTGACCAGCAAGCCTCAAGGATCGCCCCCACCACCCCAGTCTCTGCCTCTCTAGCACTGTGACTACAGTAAACCTACTGTGTTCTACAGTACCTGACTTCATGCTAACTCTGCAAACACGTTAGCCTCTAAGCCATTTCCCCAGCCCCTCCCCTGACTGTCAGCAGAAGGGAATGACTGTTAAAATGGAGAACTGCCTTGGTGTAGTGATGAACATCTGAGATCCCGTCCTTGGAAGGCAGAGGATCTGGAGTTCCAGGCTAACCTCAACTACATATGCGTTTGAGGCCAGCTAGGGCTACATGGGATGCTGTCTGTCTGAATTAATTAATTAATTAACTAATTAATTAATTAACAGATAGAGTATAATTCTTTCCTAAGTATGAAGCATAGCAGCAGCATTCAGAATATCTATTGAGGTGCAAAATGTCAGAGTACATTTTTTTAAAATCCATAACGTATACCTACATTTTCAAAATTTTAAATCAGTTTTCCATAGCAACCTCAAGCTTCTCAAGGGAAAGAGAGTGAAGATGGACTATTGCTACATAGTGGCTATTTAAAAGGCACACCTAGTAAAGACATAATAGCCTTCCTCTCAGTCACTCTGCTGGTTTCTTCCCCTCCTGCTAACTCTGGTCTTGGAGTGAGCTCACAGCCCTGGCAGGAGAATTTGGAAAAGATATCCAAGGGCAGAAAAGGATACTGCTTAGCCAATACAAACCCTATGCCAAAGGAAAATATGCCCCGTGCTTTTCTTATCCTTAATGCTTCCCACGGTTCCTTGTCACTTAGTAGGTACTCAAATATTTCGCATATAAACGGCTGTTAGGATTTCACAACTCTGGCTGGAGTATGTGTCTCTTTGCAAGCTGGGGCAGATGCTCTTAGAAAATTCAGGAATGTGCAAAACTTCATGATGTTCTGCAAAATCCTTTAGCTGTACAATCTCAGGGAAAAACTACTAACTTTCAAGCTCCTAGCAGGATAAAGGAAAATATAAACTCCCACCATTCACGCTGAAGGTTGGTCTCGCCAAAGCAAGATGCTGCCAACTTATCTTTGTGACTCTGAACCCCACCTTTGGAGGATCTTGATTAGCCGAGATAATGCTAAGAACTAAGTCCTTGTTATGGTTCCAAATAACAAGTCTATGGACGTGGTCTGCTTTACCTTTGGCAAGAAAAGTTTTTCTCCAAGTGTACGAATGGTAGAAGAAAGAGAAGAAAAAGAGAGCATTAAAAATGAACTTAATTCATGTAATTGGATGTGAAAATTGTTGGGCTCACTAGGCGTCAAATGTACATGTAGCTACTTAAGCGTTTATAGTTAGGGACTCTGTGTTGACTTTCATGTGTGCTGATGAGTTGTGTGTGCGCTATGCACTCCAAACTTGAGAGTGGGGAAGGTTTTGCCAGGATTCGTTGACAAAGGCATTTGTGTTGGCTTGAAAAATCATAAGCTAATCATTCATTGGGTCCTTAAAAAAAACAACTTGATTAATGTTTGGCAAGAAATTCTGACCCGGAGTCTCCATTGTGTGAGTCCTAACAGCTGAACTTTGAAGTTCATAGAACATCATCATGTTTGGTTATTGTTCAGTGAGGAAAAAAAAAAAATCACACGGAACATCAAATGGTCCACAAACATCTTTTGGATACTCCTGCCTCACCTCAAGTTAGCTTGTATAGGTGAGCGCATTGGTATTTAGAATGTCACAATGACAGGCTTTAAAGCAGCATCCAGATCTCAGGGTCAAGCCTTGCTCTGCTGGCTGGCAGATGATGTTAGTGTCCTGGTTGTGTTCTCTTCATTTGCATCCAGTGCATTCTGCAGGCTTCTTACTTGGAGCGCTTCAGTTCTGCCTGAGAGTTTTCTCTGCCTTGGGTGTCTGTCTGACTCACGTGGGGCAGGTTGGTGAACTAACAATCCTGGGAGTGATGTTGTACCTAATATCAGGTTAAAGTTGGTGAGAGAACACCCCATCTTTGTGAACGACTCCCTGGGGCTGACCTATCCATTTTGCTGAGGGGGCCAAGTGCAGAGAGTTCCAGGCACACACGGTGGCAGATTGCCTGTATTTAATGTTGGTTTCCTTCCCTCCTCTGTCTTCTTTTTCTGCTTCCATGCTTTTAGGAGTCACTTCCTGTTGTCCTGGTTGGTTTTTATTGTCAATGTCAACAGAATCTATAGTAACCTAAGCCAAAGAATTGCCTCAGTAGGATTGGCCTTAGACCAACTCTGTGATCATTTATCTTGATGTATGGTTGATCTGGAAGGACCCACTGGAGGTATCACCAATCCCTAGGCATGGGGGGAGAGGAGCCAGACACTTGGGCTATATAGGGATGCTATCTGAGTATAAGTCATTGACCAAACTGGGAAGCAGTGCTTCCCCATAGTTCTTGCTTCAATTCTGGCCCTGACTTCCTTCAGTAAAGAACTATGACCCAGAAGTGCAAACCAAATAAATCCCATCATCGTCTAAGTTGCTTTTGATCAGAGTGTTTCATCACAGAAACAGAAAGTGAACTAGGACACAGGGCCATGTGAGCTCTTGTTCAGGGTCTGCTTTTGGGGAAACTCTTGCTGCTATTTCAGTGCACATGGAAGGTTCGGGTAGCTCAACTCTACTGATCTATAGCCATCTTTTCAATACCATTGGAGTCAAATAGTAAGAATGGAATCCTTGCTTTCAGACTAGAGAACAGAATTCTGCGGGTAGCTAAAGCTGTTTCACTGCGTCTGGCTCCGTGGAATTCTTGGTCCTGACTTTGCTCCTAAATCCCTGTTGGCATTTAGGAAACTGTCCTGGAACATGGAGGGAGGCAGTGTGTGTGCTTGGCTGAGGAGCCAATGGGGCGAAGCTACCATCTGTGGGATTATGACTGAACGCCTCTAAGTCAGAATCCCGCCCAGGCGGACCGATATGGCAGCGCCGAGGAAGCCTTGGTTGGCCCTGGATAGCTGGATCCTCATCTGTCCCCGCTAGGCAAGGTCCCCGCGTCGTCCCCGCGGCGGCGCGGGGTCTCCCCCCGCCGGGCGTCGGGACCGGGGTTCGGTGCGGAGAGCCGTTCGTCTTGGTGTGATCTCTGAGCAGAAGGGAGCTTGCTGTAACCCCATAACTAGAGAAATACCACAAAATCCCATTCTGTTGTTCATAGAGGTGGTTCAGATGTGCTCATGAAGGTGAAGCTGGCTCCTCCACCTTCTGGCACGACATTCCAGTCCCCTCTGTGGTAGCCATCGTTTGTTAAGCATGACTTTCTTATCTGCACCCTCAGGTCTCTCCTGAGCACCCCATTCTGGATCTCTGACTGTCCACAAGGAACTTGAACTGCACATATGCTGCAGCCCCCAACGAGTCCCACACAGTATTCAACCCCTTCCCCTCTTCCCACGAATGGTACCACTCAGTGGCCACTCTAGAAAGCAGCCCTGAAGCCCTGTCCTTTCCCCCAACCCCCATGAATGACTCCAGCTCATCAGTTTCTGATTTTAATTCCCAACAGTTTAACTGGATCCCACAGATCTTAGCAAACCTTCCTGAGCCCCTCATTTAGTGATTCCCTGTTCCAACAGCGACCTCTCTCTTACCTAACACGGGCTTCCTGTTCTCCCTCCCCACCTGCCCTCTCGATCCTCCCACCGCAGCCTCCGTATTTCAACCCAGGGAATCTTCCTAAACCATCTACTTGTACTTTTCTCTGTTTAAAATACTCCAGTGGCTTTGGCTAAAACCCATCCTGATTCTGGTTAAAGTCCTCTCATCACCTAATCTGAGTTCTACTTTTCCTGTCTGTCTTATGCCTGAATCTCTCCCTCCAGTCCCTTCCTCTAGGTCTGTAGGGAGACTTTACTCTCTCCCACCTCTGCCATTTGCACTTGAGATTTCCTCTGCCTAGGACAGTACTATTCTCTAGACTCCAGGTCTTGGCTAAATGCTTCCATCCATTGTTAGGATAAGCACCATCCACATCCATTCCTAAGAGAAGCATTACTGGGGTTACATCTACTGGGAATAGGTACCATGCTGTTCATTAATCAGATAGCTCTCCAGTAAACTGGTTGCTTTGGTGTGTGTGTGTGTGTGTGTGTGTGTGTGTGTGTGTGTGTGTGTGTGTGTGTGTGTGCATGTGTTCTCCAGGCCAGCCTCAGCTCTGGTCACCCAGTAGATGCTCTACTAATATCTGCAGGTGAATAAATGAGCTAACATCAGGTTCTTAACTAGCTGAGAACCACTGGCAGCTCACAGACACTCTTTGAACTATTATCCATTGATAATAGGCTAATGGAAACAATACCCAAGCTAGGAAGAGTGAGAGGAGTTGATGAAATTATGGGTTTGCTGTCTCTGGCATGCACATAGCTGGTGCTCAGTAATAGTCACTTTGGAGTCACCAAGATAGAAAGATGCTTAAGTTGACCCTGTGACACTTTGAGATGAGTGAGGCCATGTTCTAGGAGGTGGAAGCTGAAGGCCCATATTGGTATAGTACGACTGGGTGAAGCCCAGAGGCAGAAAGGCATTGGTAATCCAGCTAACACACCTGGCTTTTCTGATGTCTTTTCAATCCTAGCGTGGGCTTTTGGAAAAGCAAGTCCTGCCATATCTCTTCCACCGTTTCCTCCAAATGATCCTTCCTCCCAGCTGTCAGGCCCTGCATTCCCTGGATCGGAGCAGAAATGGAGCTATTTCTAAGAGTTTTTGCCTTAAAAAGCCTCTCCCCACAGAGGAGGCTGCTTGGCTTTCTCCCTTCTCCCTGATTACTGCCATCATCCTGAAGCAGGGCCCATTAGGCATCTAATTGTTGGGTCTCCCGGGGACTGTTGCCAGGGTGCTCCTACGGTGTTCAGCACGTTTGCAGGTGATTTGACTGCCTGGGGATGCACAGTAAATGAATCTCCAGGTTGCTACCATTTGGTGAAGAAGGCAAAAACAAACCCAGATGTGTGTAGTGGACGGCCAAGTTAAGAGCGCAACTGAGGCAGACACTGAGATACGAGCCCCCAGGGAGGTGTCAGGATTTAAGGGCTTTTAGTTATATTTGTCAAGTTACTGCCTAGGTGCACTTACCTTAGGATCTGTAACTAGACTATTTTCGAGATGGCAGGGCCAGGGGTAGCACGAACTTTGCAACCCACCCCCAACCCCACCATGTCCATAGATCTAATAATTACGGGACACACAATCACTTGTAATGAATGGTCACTATAAGGAATATAGGTAAATTAATGACTAATGACATTTATATTAGGTTCTCAGAGCAGTTTTCCCTGATAGACCAGACTAGATAAATCCATACATATTTATTCTGTGGTGCAGAATACTTTAAATAGTTGCTCCCTTGCTCCCTAAACCTGTAGATTTTCAAGTATCTGCTAACTTACCTCTTCTTTGATGATCCAACAGGCTTTTCCACTATTCTGTTTCTCTCCTTTGTGTGTGTGTGTGTGTGCACGTGCATGCATGTGTGCTCATTGTGTATGCTATGCACATGTATGTGTGCTTGCATGTATGCAGACACACAGATGTATATGCATACATGTGTGTGTACACATGTGTGTGGAGGTCTGAAGTTGGGATTGAGTGTTCTCAGTTGTTCTCCTGTGGATTTATTGAGTTAGTTTTAGCCAATAACTACCAGGAATTCCTTGTTTCTGTTTCTTGAGTTTTGGGATTGCAAGCATGCTATTGCCTGTTCAGCTTTTACTTGGGTCTGAAGCCACGCCCATCTACGTAGCAAGCATTTTATCCACAGAACCAACTCCCCATACTATATACTAGCCTCTAGTATATAGTATATTCTATTTTTTATGGAGAGAGCTTCTGTAGATGTAGCCTCTGCTGCTGTCACCACAGTCAGCCAGAGCAGCAGGGGTTGGCTGTGTAGCACACTGGATCTACCAGAAGGCCTCTATGATGTCCCCTCCCTGGTACCTGCTGAACTTCCTGGGAAAAGACAGTTTGCTGAGATGTAGAGGTTCAGTGAGAAGGGATGGCTAGGACCACCCTTAGGAGAAGGAGCTGGGGTCTTCAGGTCTTCAGAAAGGAGATCTTCGAGTCTTCTACCCATGGAGTTTTCTGACAGTGAACGCAGAGCCTCCAAAGTCCTATATGGTTCAGTATTCTCCCTCACTCCTAAATAAAGAAAACTAGGTCAACTGATGATTTATGACAGGTATATAAGGGTCTCAAGGAACAGCTGTTCTTAAGATGATGGCTGGTCAGTGGGGGAGATTTGAATCTAGGAGGCAGCTAGCCCTCGGCTTTGGCCACTACTTGTCCACTGTGCAGGGAGAAGTGGAAAATACTCACAAGCCTAGTAGCTTCCTGCTGACACTGGAGTTCCATTCTTGCATGAGCAGAATTACAGTTCAGGCATCCTTTCATGGTAAGGGGAGTTTTCAATAAGTGGGGCTTTTTGTTTGTTTGTTTCCTTGTTTGTTGTTTTTTAGGAGACGGGGTGGGGGTGAGGGGGCAGGAAGAGTGATCAATGCAGTCTGGACACAAAGCTCCAAAGTGGTTGGTGATGGGTGAGAAGCCACAGAGCTCAGCAGCGCAGGGCCTGGGATGCAGTTCAGCGGTAGAGCCAGTTCACTTGCCTAGTGTGTGCTTGAGTCTCTGCCATGGAAACTGACTATGGTTAATATTTCCAGGAATCTTGTCTCATTTTATTGTGTGGCTTAAAGCAGGGACTTAATACATCTTTTCAGATTTTCTTTGGTAAGTAAAGATGATTGGTTCTTTCCCTAACTTTCCCAGTTAAAATCCATCCATAAGCTAGAAATAAAGGCTTGACAAAGCATGAATGGTTCCCAAGCAGCCGTGAGCAGTCTGGTCGCTTCCTGGTATCCAGCTTCATTCAGGGCCCTGTTGGCTAATTTTATGTCAACCTGACACAAGTAGAGTCATTTTCAAAGAAAGGACCTTGAATGAGAAAATGCCCCCACCAGACTGGCCTGTAGGCATGACAGAGGTACATTCTCTTGATTTGATGATTGATATGTGGGTGGGTGTGGCAGTTCTTTGTGCCACTTGCTGGATTAGTTGTCCTGGGGGCCATAAGAAAGGTTGAGCAAGCTGTTGGAGCAAGCCAGTAAGCAGCAGCCCTCCATGGCCTCTGCATCAGTTCCTGCCTCCAGGTTCCTGCCCTGACTCCTGTCAGTGATGGACACTGGGAGGCAAAGCAAATCGCACCCTTTCTTCCCCAAGTTGGTTTTGGTCCTGGTGTTTCATCACAGCAATAAAATTCCCTAGCACTTTTCTCTATGTTCTGCTTGTATAGATGACCTTTGATACCCTCATCCGTGTGTATGTCTGTGTGTGTGTGTCTGTGTGTGTGTCCAGCTATACTGAGTGTATGCATGTATGTAGAGGCCAGAGGACAGCCTCAAGTATTGTCTCAGGAGCTGTTCACCAAACATATCCTTGGCTCCTTTTCTTTCTTGTATAAAACACAATACTCATCCTTCTTTGTTTTTCTATGAAATCATTTCTCATTGGCTTACAACTTGGCAAGCTGGCTGGCCAGTAACCCCCTGGGATCTGCCCATCTCTAACCCTGCAATTATTAAGTTCAGGCTACCGTACCCAGGTCTTTTGCTTGTTTGTTTTATTATTCTTTTTCGAGGTCTCTGAAGATTGAGCTCAGCTTCTAATGCTCACATGGAAGTACTTGACCAACTGAGTCATCTCCACAGCTCATCTTCTAGTTTCTTCACTACACTGTTTTCCTTCCCACCTCAGAGCCTTTGAGCAATCCCTGGTCCCCAGCCAACACCACACTCCTCTTGGCCTGGTAGGCTCAAACCATTCTTTCAGCATTGTGTTCTCCTACAAGCAAGCCTTCCCTGATCGCCCCGAAATAAGTAATTCTTAGTGTGTCAAGACGTATATCATCACAGTACAGAGTAACAATAAACATTTATTTGGCATCCTTTTATGTCCAAAGTCTATTGTAGATAATTAAAAATGATATGGACAGAGTCCTACTTCCAGATAGGAAACAAACAATAGCAAGTCAAGGACTAGCTTTGAAGTGGAATTAACCACCTTAGGTAAAGGATAGATTAAGACTGGTAGTTGACTATGTGGCTTGGTGAGGTGACTCTAAATGGACAGGAAAGACTCTGGAAGGCAACATTTGAGCAGAGATCAAAGTCCCTAAGTGACAATATCTCAACATCTTTGACTGAATGTGTGAGCAAATGAAGCTCTCTGGGGCCATATCCAGGTTCATTATTTTGGGGGGTCCCCCTTAAGCAGGGAGATGATTCAGTTCCAGGGAAATGAAACTCAGTTCAGCCCAACTTAGTTAACCAGTGCTGGGTCAAACTTCTGGGGTCTGACACTTGGTGATTTATTTTAGCCATATTTAAGCACAATTCTGGAAAAAAAGTCACCTGATATCAATTAAGACGTGTTTACATTGAAACCCTTTACAAAGTACCTATGGCTTCTTCCATAAAGATGGGTTCTGTTGACTCAAAAACAATGCTCACCATGAGGGTCTAGGGAGAATGACTGAGGTAAACACAATGTCTGTGGGAGTCAGGATTGGCGTGGCCCTAAGATAACATGGAAGCCACCTAGGCAGTTGTAAAGTACAAGTGATTTCTCTCATAAGGCTCGGGTTTATGGACGGAGAAGCAACACTCAAGATTTAGTAGGGGAAAGTCTGGGATAAACAAACCTTACATTCTGGAGGATTCAAGTGAAGCCAAGCCCTGTTCATAGCAAAAGATCACCAGGTTGTAAACTACACGTCCCCCCAACCCCCTGGGAGTTCTGGGTAGAAGACAGGCAAACATTTCTTTCCTTTGAGGAAACATGCACGTATGTTTAACTTTCCTGGCTTCTCCAGTGCTTATTTGTGTGACAAGACCTCTTACCCACTACACACTGGCTTGCTCAGGGAACAGGGAGGCCAGCGTGGCTGCAGTAGAGGGGTAGAAGGGAAAGCCCAGCAGATGAGGTCAGGACCACGTGGCCAGTACTATGCAGACCCTCAAAAGCCTTCCAGAACCGCCCTTTAGTCTGAGCATGATGGAAGGTCACCAGGGACTTTTCACATAGCACTTATTGACCTGATTCATAATCGTCAAAAAATTGATTATTGTGTGTGGATTTCATAGTGTGTGTGCGCGCGCGCGCGCGCGTGTGATGATGACATGGGCTTAGTTGGGGACTGGCATTTGGAATGGACTAGTTGCGGGTTGTCAGAGGAACCCCTTCTCTGTATACACTGTGATTCTAATTTTATATTTAGTAGAGCCCAAACACAAACACCCCGTTTCTTCAGCTAATTGCAAGCTTCATGAGGGCAGAGTCCTACTGGTTTCTTTTATTGGGTATCTTCTACCTAGCATGCCATTTAGTACATGCACAGTGCCAAAAGCATGGGAGAGCTGGTCCTGCCCCTCACCCATCCGCTGCAGTAGGCAGTGTTGTGGATGCCAGAGAACTAGCCCCACCCTGCTCCACCCACATGGCTCTCCTCAGCTGATGGTTTCCGCGTCAGATACAAGGGGAGAAAGACTCATCCTCTCATCCTCCCATGGGGAGGTGGCCATTAGGAATTTAACCATGCTCCAGTGAGTATATAGACCACACGAAATAACTTGCTTAGTTTTTTTCTTTTTTTGGGGGGGGTTGGGGGAAGGTCATGGGGGGAAGGGGGTGAAGATAATAAGACTGGGAGATGAGTGTGATCGGGGCACATGATGTGAGATTTCCAAATAATAATAAAAATCACTTGAATGAGAGAATGCATGGTAGGGGATGGGATGAAGGTGTGAGCCGACGCTGATTTCATTTTACAGATGGGGAAAGATGAGCCTCTGGGAATTAGGTGAGGTGGACACCTAGGCTCTCTTAGTGTTCTGTTTCACAATCTTCCAGGAGTTCCTTTAAATCTCACTCACTCTCCTTTATCAGCAGGAGAGAGGGCTTACTAAAATGCACTTAGAATACCCCCTAGATCACTCTCTGTTTAGGCACCTACCTATGACAGCAATATTGTTCCAATTACTTTCCAGACAAGTTCTCTCTCTGTCTCTCTCTCTCTCTCTGTGTGCATGTGTGGGGACCAGATGTCCACACTGGAATGTCTTCCTCAGTGGCTCTTCCCCTATTTATTTATTTATCTATTTATTTATTGACACAGAGTCCCTTGTTGAACCTAGCTTCCAGCAGTTTGGCTAGCCTGACTGGCCAAGGAACTACAGGATTCCTCCTGTGTTCACCTGCCCAGTACTGAGACTTTAGACATACATACACTGTGGAGCCCAGCTTTTTCCCCATGGGTGCTGGACCTGGTCAGAACACAGGTCCTCGTGTTCCTGTGGCAAGCACTTCACCACCTGCCCCATCTCCTCTCCTCGTATCTTCTTGATACTCGTTTCTTTCTAAGTCAAAGTCATCACTGTGAGCTCCCCATGGGTAATTGTGGTGCAGGGACCTGAGGGCAGTCATCTGATTTCTGTCCTGTTTTGAAAGACACTACAGATCAATTGCCAGGAGCTGTTCGGGTCCTTAATCTCCATACAATACGTTAGCCATTCAAAAGTGGTCCCCACAAGGGCACTTTGAACAGAATCAATCAGAGAGCGCTCTCATCAAGAGGGAGAGGAGCATAGAGTGCAGCCAGCTTTCCTTTGGTCTCTTGGGGCAAAGCAGCTGCCTGCAATGTAACTTTCTCAGGCGGGATCACATTCTGGGCTTTCTAATTAAATTCCTGATATAGATGGCTATTTCACTTAGTGAACAGCTGGTGAAATTGGATCCTTGCTCTGCAGAGGTTTCCCAAAGCCCTTGAAGATTTCTGTGTGATTGAGTAGTACTTTTTCGCCCTAGAATGCAAAGGGAGGGAATTAAAGCCTCCTGCTCATCAGTCCAGGCCTCCCAGGCACCGTCCCGCCTTGGTCTAAGAACTTCCTAATAACTTACTTATTATTATAACTAATAACTCATTTATTAACTTTCTTCTTTGGGTTGTTTCTTACTTGCTATTAAGTCAGTGTGGTTTCCACTTCTATGTGTGTGTGTGTGTTGTACACATGGATCTATGTATGTTGTACGTGTATGAATGTGTTTCATACAGGTTTGTGCATGTGTATTGTACATGTGTCGTACATGTGTCTATATTGAACATGTGTGCTGTACATGTGGCTATGTGTGTATTGCATGGGTATTGTTTATATATGTGCACACATGTATTGTACATGTGCATGTATGTGTGTATGTATTATAGATGGGTATGCATATATACATGTGTGTTGTACATGTAGTCACATGTGTGTCTAGGAGTGCACTTGCCCACATGTGCACATGTAAAAGCCAGAGATCAACTGAAGATGTCTTCCCCTATTGCTTTGCCTTATTTTTTGAGCCTGAAGTTAGCCATTTGATTGGCCAGGGAGCTGCTGGGGCCTGCCTGTCTCTGCTGCTTTCAGCGGCCCAGCGCTGGGGTCTCAGCTGTGTGCTGGTGTGGCTGCTCTTATGTGGTTGTAGATTTGAACTTGGGTCCTTGTGCTTTCCTGGCAAGCATCCTGAGCCACCTCCTCAGCCTAGGTTTATGCTTTGTTTGCTTTTGACGTGGGATCTCATGTAGCCCAGGCCAGCCCCAAATTCCCCACAGAGCCAAGTACAACCTTGAACTCTTGATCCCCCTGCTTCCAGCTCCGGGATTGTAAGCATGCATCAGCACGCCAGCTGATTTACAGAGTTTAGGGCTATTTTACACCCGAAACCCATGAGGCTTCCAATTCCACGGAGGGACAGACGGGACAGACGTCAAAGAGAAAATTACTCCGGTGAATGTTCGGTCAACGATTTGAATGTTGCTCTTGAGGAAAAATGATAAAACACTAGGAGGGCCAGCCCAGACAGAGGACATTTCCTACTGAAGACAAACCAACCAGGAACGAGGAAAAGGATAAAGATGACCGCAAACGGTCAGTGAAAGAATTGGGAGAGAAAAGGCACTTGCCACTAAGAGCGATGACCTGAATTCAGTTATCTGAAACCCACACTGTGGAAGGCTAGAATCAACCTTTGAAAGCTGACCTCTGACCTCTACATGCATGTCATGATGTGTGCACAGACTTGTGTGTCCCCACACAAACATGCACACAATAAACAAACAAACAAACAATGTAATAAAAATAAACCTTGAGACTAGAGAGGGTGGCAGTAGCCAGATAGGCACAGGGCATGACTCCCCAAGCTTTGGCATAGATGTAGGCCACCTGGGCCTTGGTTATACTGCTTCTGGGGGAGGGTGTATGCTGGAGTCTGTGTTTCTCGAAGCTTCCCGACCACGCTGATGAGGCTGACCAGAGGACCACATTTAGAGGGCAGTGGAGTAAGGACACATCGGCTATGTTTCTGGAAAGATCCATATAATGAGCAATTTAGTGCCACAGCCGCTCAAGTGTGCCGCTGTGATGTAATCGCAACTGTTGATGGCTCATTCGTAATCAGGGAAGGCTGTGATCTATTAAAAACATCAATTAGCAAAACGGACAGGTGCGTTAGATTGGCCTTCCAGGCTGCGGCAGGCTGATTCCTGGTCAGTAAAACCAGCAGCACTTGTTTGCTCCCAATCAAAGCTCTACCTAAACCTTTTGGATTAAAACCAATCCATCCTCCAGCCCTTTCAGATCAGTCAAATCATGCTCCCCTGGGAGGGGCCAGATTTCTGGTGAGAGGGAAGTTGGCTCCAGAGTGAGGATCACAGGTTAGGGTATGGATCCAGGAGCCAGGCCGCCTCAGTCCACATCCCGGATCTTTAGCTTGTAAGCTCTTTATCTAGTTCTGGATAACCCGCCTTGCAGCTCTTACCTCAGCATCTGGCCTGTTAGGTGAAAATTGATAAAAACCACAGTGACCTACGCAGCTGGGTGAGAAGAGAGGAAAAGAGCAAGACTGTTTCCACACTGCGCCTGCGCACGGTAAGTCAACGCGCAGATAGCAAGTGTCCTGAAGCTCGCACCTAGCGCGGAGTCTCTGATGTCTTTGTATTTTATTTCCTCATCTTTAAACAAGTGTAAACTCTGCCTCACTGCTTTTCCGAGAATTAGATGATTGTCGTGATAATTTTCAGAAGTGATTAATATTTAACTCAGGAGATGGTGGCAGAGAAAGAAATCCTCCGTGCAGATGGCCCCTGAAGTGGGGGCTGAACTTCAATTCCAGTTGCCATTTCCGATTGGGAAATTTGGCACCTGCCAGCCTTGTGATTGGCTGAGCCAATTCCCTAGCCCGAATCTCTTCCCATCCAAAGCACACTCTGTCCCCTGGAGGAAGCCTCTGTGCTCAGGATGCTCTGGTTTCTCAGCCGGAGTCGTTTATCAGTCATTGACATTTGCACACAGTGATGCTTTGTTGCAGGACACTGTCCTGTGCAACTGTCCTGAAGAGTTTTAGCATCGTCCTTTGCCTCTCTCCCTTCCTAGCTGTCTCCAGATGGTGCCAAGTGTTCTGTAAGGGTAGAAAATGATCCTCAGTGCAGAGACTCTGTCACCAACAAGGACAACGTCCTTCTTTTCTACTCACTTCACTCCTACGGAACCCACCGTAACCTGCTGCATGTGGATGCCACAGGCCCTTCGCCATCCATGGTTTTCTCTGACACAGGGCTGTAGATGGAGCTCAGGTTACTTTTATGGGTTATTTGTGTGTGTGTGTGTGTGTGTGTGTGTGTGTGTGTGTGTGTGTGTGTGTGTGTGTGTGTGTGTGTTTTAATGGTGGAGGGACAGCTCAGTAAACTAGAAGCGTGATAGTCACAGTATGGTCTCTAGACCATATGAGCGTCACCTGGATGCTGTTAGACATGCACACCCTGGCCAGAGCTACTCATACAACAAACTTACACGATCCATAAGACTTAGCTCAAAACCCTCCCATCAAAGGGGACTTGGAACCTCCCAGCTCCCACTTCCCAGCTGCACCCTTAACTTTCCAGGGGCTTTTCACATCTCTGCAGAACCTTCCGGAAGGCAGGGGTGGTCCTGAAGAGAAAAGGAAAGAATTTGAATCCAAATTCTGCTGCTTTCCTAATATGGCTCAGAGAGCAGAATTTCTTCATAGTTTCAGTATTAGTATCTGTAAGATGAGAGTGGTGGGTGTTCTTTATAGGCTAGCGTGGAGTCAAAGGATCCGAAGCACAACCACGTCTTCTCTTCTGTACAGGCAACTAACCTGTGTGCCAGTGTGTGCTTAGGACAAAATGTGACCTTCGAAAAATATCAAATGAGTGAATTTACATGTTGTACTTTGCATCCTGTTTTCATTTGTTTTGTTGGAACCATGTTTGAGAAATGTGTAAAGCAGTGGTTCTCAACCTGTGGGTTGTGACCCCTTTGGGGGTCGAAAGACCCTTGCATGGGGGTCACTTAAGACCATCAGAAAACACCAGCATTTATATTATGGATCATAACAGTAACACAATTAGAGTTATGAAGTAGCATAGAAAATAATTTTATGGTTAGGGGTCACCACAACATGAGAAACTGTATTCAAAGGTCTCAGTATTAGGAAGGTTGAGAACCACTGATGTAAAGTCTGAGCTGTGTCTTTCTGAGACTAATACACAAATTGCCCAATTGTGCTTTTGCCAAGGCGAAGCAGTTTGCCTAGTCCTTGATTTCAAGTCAAGGCCCCTCCCGATCTCCATTGCCTGGGTCTTTATTTCCCCCTGGGAGAGCCTGTGTTTGACACTATTCGGGTTTTAATGGGGCAACTACAACATGGAAGTAGAATTTCAGAATTCCCACCAGCTCTCCCTGTAAAGCATTGAGATGCCTCAACCCTACCCTCTTTCCCGCCCCCATCCACCCACATCATATTATGTCAGGTCCACGTGCTTCACTCCTAACACACTGAATTCCTTAGGTCCAGGAATGTGTGTATTGGGTTTGCATTTCTTGGAGGTCTGTTAGACCAGAGCAGCCCAACACACTCATATAAGCAATGATAACATACTTGGCTCCAATACTGCATCTATCTCTGCCTCTGGGATGCCTCCAGCTCAGCATCTCAAGACACCAGACGTGGAGTTCTTCTGTATATACCAGTTACCTATATTTGTAGAGCAATCCATTTCAAAAAGTAGTGGCCTAAGGTAACAGTTATTTCTTATGGATCTGTGGCTGGGCTAGGCTGCTGGCCAAGGTCTTGGTCAGCCAGTGGCCAAGGTTGTAGCCATTTAAATCTCTTTCAGTTACATGCCTCACACCGGGGCTGAGGACAGCTGAGCCACCTGGTAACTGGTCCAGCATCTCTCCTGAGCTCTCTGCGTGGAGCTGGCTTGTGTTTCTTCAGGACAGGCTGGGCTCAGAAAAGTCTCTTACATGATGATCCTAGCATAGATGATCTTAGAGCCTGGTGTTGTTATTACACATTTCCCTCTTAACTGTAAGGAGTGGGGCCTTTCCTGGACCTACCAGCCACTTAGATTATTTATCTTCAACTGTGAACGCCATGCTAACTGTCAACCATTTGTGTTGGGACCGGTGGCTTCTACAGGATTGTCAAAATACTTCATGTATTCTGGTAACTCCATTTCTCCTTTTTGGTCTACACTTTACTGTTTTTTTCTCATTATTTGGGGGATACCTTTTAATACGTTGCCTTTCAAATGTCTGTCCCGTGACATCAGCACAGCTCAACCCCAGCATCTAGGCAATATACAAATGCCAAAGTTGTCTTTCTTAATTGCTTTCTCCTTTATTTTAAAACACTCCGAATTTTAATTTTTCCAATTAGTTCTTAGATGGTTCCAACTGGTTCTTAGATTTATCACTATGCTTTCAAATTCCCTTTCTATTGTTTCCTATGTTCCATTCTTTTTTCTTACTGGTTTTAATTTTTTTCTTATTCAAATATATCCTTTAGTAGTGATTTAGGTTAAAAAAAAATCTAGAAGCAGTTTCTGTCAGTTTCAAGTTGTCCGATTCAGCAGCCCAGGGCTCCCTAAACCTTTTAAGGATCCTGACTTAGGCCAAGTCTGGATTCCTGGCTCCAACAAAGGAAAGAATCCCCAGGCTGGACAGAGTGAAGTGGCCTTACAGTTTTGGTTTGGTTTGGTTTGGTTTTGGTTTTTCGAGACAGGGTTTCTCTGTATAGTCCTGGCTGTCCTGGAACTCACTTTGTAGACCAGGCTGGCCTCCAACTCAGAAATCTGCCTGCCTCTGCCTCCCAAGTGCAGGGATTAAAGGCGTGTACCACCATGCTCGGCATATTACAGTTTTATAGAAAGAAGGAACTTATAAAGAATAGAAGCTGTATCTGGGAGCATGGGCATGGTCTTTTCTAAGATGGGTTTGCAGAGAGTAAGGCAAACGTCAGCATAGATGTGGGCTCCTCAGAAGAGCCACAGCTGATTGTGGTAACATTAGCTGTAGACAACAGCATTTGTTGGCTTTTAAGTTAGATCTGGAAACATTGCTGAGGACCCTGTCTGCCTCCCCTTCTTGTTCATGTTAGTGGAGACTGGAGACTTGCGGGATGAGCTTCACACAAGCCTGGAATGGATGGTCTGATAACCTCAACCTGGGAGCCAGGATGGGGGTGGGGTGGGGGAGCGCACGAGGAGTTTCGTTCGGGCCCTTTCCTTGTAAATAAATGGGGTTTCTAGAGAGATTCCTAGAAAACCACAGGTTTATGGCTCTGGAGAGGGAAAGGAGGAGGGGAAGGGAGGGGAGGGGGAGGGAGGGGGGAGGGAAGTTGGTTAGAAGCAGTTCTTAATTTGGTGAGAGTCTTGCTTCATTGCTGGCGAGAGTTTGTACCAGGCTCCAGGGCGAGGGGAGCCTTCTCGCATCATGGCCATCTTTCCGCTCGTTCAGTCTATCTTGCCTCGGTTTACTTTTCGAATCAGTAATTTTTTAATGTTTATTTCTAATTATAAATGATCTCCATATAAAATGTTTCTATGACAGAAGATATTTAATTATTCTCTGACATTTGTTGATATGAATAAATCGTCTGTACAGAAGATTCCCTTCGGCGTTGATACATTTTACCACCTCAGAACCATTTGTATTTTCTTGACACTTTGGTTATGAGCCCAGCCTTTAATGGCTGAGCCATCTCTCCAGCCCCGACAATTTGTACTCTCAATTCTAAAACATTCCCACCCATAACCTCTTCAAAAATCACCTCCTCTTTCCTATATTGTCTCCAGATTTTCCATTAGACCTGTGCCAGCGCTCTCTTCATGCTGTTCCCTCTGTGTTAGATAATTACAAAACTCTGTCTTTGCTGTCCTCTGGCAACACAGTTGTTGGCTTTAAACTTCCTGTATGAAGGAGGATATTTCCCACACTCGATCTAGTTCCAGTGGATATACTTTGTATGGGTCGGTGTTTTGATGTTTGCTTTCAAACTCTGTTTTATATTCTTTGGGTTCCAGTACTTTTATGTCCTGTGAAGATTGCTGTGTGTGATTGCTGTGCATCCCACAGTCCCTCTAAGCACCTTTCATGTATTTTATAGCTGCATTCAGAGGCTCTCATTGCCTCCTGGTCTGCATGCCACATCTCTTTGTGTTGCATCCTGCCCCCTCCTCCAGGGGTCCTTGCTTTTGCAGGTTTTCCCTTTTTGCCCTGGTATCACCTCAGGGGTGGTTCCTTTCTAGCACATGAGAGATTCTCATGTATCTAAAGATGTCCTGGAAGAGTGGCTGCAGCTGCTGCCTCTTCTTCTTCTTCTTCTTCTTCTTCTTCTTCTTCTTCTTCTTCTTCTTCTTCTTCTTCTTCTTCTTCTTCTTCTTCTTCTTCTTCTTCTTCTTCTCCTTCTCCTTCTCCTTCTCCTTCTCCTTCTCCTTCTCCTCCTCCTCCTCCTCCTCCTCCTCCTCCTCCTCCTCCTCCTCCTCCTCCTCCTCCTCCTCCTCCTCCTCCTCCTCCTTCTTCTTCTTCTTCTTCTTCTTCTTCTTCTTCTTCTTCTTCTTCTTCTTCTTCTTCTTCTTCCCTTCTTACAAATAATTTAAAAATATATTTAATGTATGGGGTATGTATGCATGATGCTTGTTTGTAGTGTGTGTGTGTGTGTGTGTGTACAGACATGCATGTACCTGAGACAGGATGCATGTGGAAGTCACAGGGCAGCTCAGGAGTCAGTACTCTCCTGTTGTGTTTCATTGCAGCAATAGTAACTCTCAGGCAGTGGGTGACAGGGACTGAACTCAGGCCATCAGCCTTGTGCTTCCAGCCACTGTGTCATGTGACCAGGTCATCATCTTGTTCTTTGCTTTTGCTGCAGTTTTGTTTGTTTTTATAGACTCTCGTTTGGTAGTGCAGGCTGTCCTGGAACCCACACTACAACCCCAGCTAGTTTTTAGCTTCTGATAATTCTCCTGACTCAGCCTCCCAAGTGTTGGGATTGTAGGCCTACGCTGCCGTGCCTCTCACATGATTTTATTTTATGGGTGAGCAAGAACATAAATGAGGAAACACATTGCCCCATAGCCTCTCAGATGAAGACATGTTCTCTAAACAGAAATAAGACAGTGATGGTGGCTGAATGGGAGAAGGGAACGGGGGGAGCTATTCTCAGTGGAGATGTGTCTTAGCTGCTTTTCAGTGGCTGGATAAGATACCCCCAATGAAAGCAACTTAAGGAAGAAACGGTTTATTTTGGGTCCTAGCCCCAGAGGGTTTGATGGTGGTGGGAAGACAGAGCTGGAGGCAGAGCAGACGTGGGTGCTGGTGCAGGAGGCTGACTGAGCACGTGGCATCTGCACCCGGAGAGCAGGAAGTTGCAGGAAGTGCGGCTGGGCTATGAAGCGTCAAGGCACGTCCACAGTGGTCTGCTTCCTCATAAAGGTTCCACAGCCCCCCCCCCTCTTCCCGCCTCTACAAAGCAACATCAGCTGGGGACCAAGTGCTCAGACACACATGCCAATGGGACTCTCACATTCAGACCACAACAGAATGCTAGCCACAGGTCTCTCTAGGGAAGAACTGTCAGTGGAGGGAAGTGAGGGAGGAGATGATGCAGAGGCTCTGAAGGACAGCAAGATTGTCTCACATAAGGACAGGCAGGCTCAGTAAAGCTGGGGTGGCATGGGCTGGTAGGAAGGGGGTGGGGACAGAGGATTAGTAACACGAGGCTCTGTGAGGGCATGACCGAAGGATGAGTTTAGGAGTTTCAGTGAGTGTGGGGTGGGCTCCTTTTTAAAATCTTAAGATAAAGCATTCTAGAATAATCTATAGTTTATCAAGAGTCAAGAGTAGAACCAGGAATCTAGGCGTATTTTGCTAAAATTTAAGTAAATAAATGATGTCTTAGATTAGGATGGAAGTATTAAATGTATTGAAAAATGACTGAATCTTAGACCAATTTACTAAAACTGAAACCATCAGCAAAACTCAGGAACATGGAGAGAAAAAAAAAAAAAAGAGAGATGACCTCCGACCCCGGGCGTCATGCTGAAAGGGATACTAGCCAATGAGCAGCCAGTGCTTTTGGCTATGAAGAATTTAGTAGTGAATTATTATTGTGTGCCTGTGCTATGGCTCAGAATTAGATTGTAGGTCTCCTGCTTCCTGCAGCATAGGCAAGCAAGGCTGGAGACGCTCTGCTCCTGTTTGACTGAGGTGAGACCATTGATAGCAACTTGGCTTCTGGCAAGCTACTTAACCTTTGGGTTCAGTCTCGTCTGAAAGACAGGCTGGACAGTTTTTAATACTTCACTGGATTGTTGAGGATTGTGTGGCCCCTATGTGTGTCACATAAGTAAGTATTGAGTGTTTGCTGTTCTTTTCTCTTTAGAGACGGGGTCTCATGCAGGCCATGATGCCTAGAAATCTCTATCTAACCCGGTGGTTCTCAACCTGTGGTTTGTGACCCCTTGGGGGGTCAGTTGACCCTTTCACAGGGGTCACATATCAGATATTTACACTATAATTCATAACAGTAGCAAAATAGCAATATGCAGTAGCAACAAAACTTATTTTGTGATTGGGGTGGGTCACACAGCATGAGGAACTGTATGAAAGGGTGGCAGTATGAGGAAGGTTGAGGACCACTGTCCTAACCAAGGATGACCTTTCACTACAGATCCTCCTGTCTCTACCTCCCAAGTTCCGAGATCACAGGTGTAGTAACACCAGGTTTTGTGGGATCCTGCAGCACATACCCTAGACTTTGTGCTTTCTAGGCAAGCACTCTGCCAGCTGACCTATATCCCTGGCTTTGCTCTTTCTTGTTTCAGAAATGGCCCCGTGTCCCACCCACCATGGTGGCTTAAGCCAAGGGAACTTACATAGCATTCCATGCTAATTTTGCTCAATGCAAGGTTGAAATACGTTGTCCTTACTTCTGCACTCCCACCTTATTATTGCTGATATTGCTCAATATGTTGGCTGATGAAGAAAGCCCACACCAGTCTTATGAGGTTTCTCTCTGTGGGATTCTTTTTACTGATACTTTGCTTTTCTGAATTTGAATCTTATAAAGTCAACGATTAGCAGATATTTGAATATCTATTTTGTGTTTAATTGCTAAGCTGATAAATAGGACCAGTTAACCTTGAGCATATTTCCTGCTATACTAATCCAGCCATGCTTTTGATTTAGCTATAATTAATAAATATTTTATCAGTGACCAATGTCTTTTATTACTTCTCTGGTCCTCCTGGATTTTGTTGAGCGGATTTCAGACCAGCTGATGTCATTGTTGGCTTTTGCGAATTGGATCGGTTTGGCTGTTGTCCATTGGGTGACGCAGAAAAAAAAAAGCAAATTGGAGAGAGAGCACCTCTCTCATTCTCAACGGCTTCAGCTGTAGACAGAGAGACTGCCTCAGTTGGTTTCCCTTCATTGATGCAGAAGACTCCTTAAAGAAAGAATTTCAAGTAAAATAAATTAGCTACAAACATAGAATACCCAGGGCTTTCAAACACATTAGTTAAGATTCCTTTGTCTATGGAGCACGGGGCATTGGCCTGAGCTTTGCCTTGTGGGCAGCAGTGGCACAGTGGAGGAAGCATTGGATTGGGGCCTCTGCGGCTGGCAGCACTCAGCCTTGCCGAGCCTCGGATGGTCCTCTGTGAGAAGGGGTGGGAATTCCTATGAGCTTCACATACATGGTCTAGGGAGCCAGGGAAACAGTGGCCATGAAATGACCTGGAGAGGTGTAAACAGAAGGACCTGGGCAAGCCTGTGTGTGTGCTGAGGTTAGCAAGCATGTAGGGAAAACCTGGGAGTCAGGCTTCCTTCTGGGATGTTCTCAGCCAGCATCATTTCTGGATCACTTATAGTAAATTGTCCCATTGTAAATAGAACAATGACAAGGATAAAAATGTCATCTGTAGCTGGGGACACAGCTTAGTTGGTAAAGTGCTTGCCACAAAAGCACAAGGAACCAAGTTAGCATCCCCAGTAACCTTTTATTATTATTTTTAAAATCTGGGTCCAGTAATATGAGCCAACCATCCCAGCACCAAGGAGTCAGAGACTGGAGGAAGGCCAGAGCTCGCTTGTTAGCCAGTCTAGCTGAATCAGTGAACTCCAGGTTCAGTGAGAGACCTTGTCTCAAATACAATGGAGACCAATGGGGGAAGACACCCAGGACTGGCCTCTGGCCTCTCTGTACACACACACACACACACACACACACACACACACACACACACACACACACACACACACACACTACCAATTAGCATTGACCTATAAAATTAGGTGTATAGTTTGCTGGTCACAGAATCAGGAGTGTAGCTAGGCAACCTGCTGCCAGAACCTGTGAGATTTAACTGCAGAGCCCCCAAAGTCTCACAGCAGGAGTCTAGTGCAGTTGGAGTGTGACCCCAGCATCACTTGTTCAAGACCTGGGTTCAGCGGAGTCCACTTCCCTCCCCTCCCACTATGGTACCTCAGGGATTTGTTATCCTCTAGAGACCTGCTCACATTTCCTCTATTTCATGCTATCTTTACCATCACGGATCCTGGAGGCTACGTTGGTTTGGGTGGTTCCCCTTGTACCAGATACTGCCCCTCCGAAATGCATGCTGGTCCACCTATAAGTTACATTCTTACACAGGCACATGGATGCCCTTGCTGGCCATCCGTGTCCATGAAGCCACTCAGAGTCCCATGCTGAGAGGAGCCCTGAACCTCCAACCTTGGTGCTTGAGGGTGAGACCTTTCCAGCTAGTTAGAGAGAAGCCAGTTGGAAGGGCAGCTTATGGGAGACTCTTCTGTATTTCTGTGGGTGGCAGTGCCCAACCTATGCCTGCAGTGGGCTGGGAGACATAGTCCTGGCTGGCAGAAGCTCACCTGAGACCTCACCATGATCTGGGTCTTAGTTCTGCTGAATGTCTGGGAGTGCCCAGCCAGGGACCTGGGTTGCTCCTTGGTAGGATTTTGTTGTAGAAAATATTTTTTCTCATGTCTCTTTAGCTGGATCCTGCTTGGTGCCATGAATTACAGACCTGGAGAAAGTTGCTTTTTTTATTCTGGGTCAAAACTCTGTTTCTTGCTTTGCTGTTTGCTTTGCAGCTAACACTGTGAGTTTCAGGACCCTTCAAACAAACTTCACACTCGTGAAACACTGGCTTCACTACTGGTCCTTTTCTTTGTTCTAACAATATTTAGTTTTTCAATGTGTGTATCATATCCACATACGTTTATTGAGTCTTGGATATACAGAATTGGATTGCTCTTCACCCCCCACCCATCCCACATTCTCACCCATGGGTCCTTGTAAGATGCTGCTTATTAATAAGCCACCAACATCTACTCATTTTAATGATGAGTTCCCTCCTGATCCCATGCTCCTAGACCACACTTCTACAAAACCACCCTTCTTGACCTTAGGTTTACTATCCCTCTGCTTAAAAAAAAAAGTTTATGTTTCAAGGCAGTTTAGAATCCCATCAAGTTGAGCTGAGGGTACAGAGGTCTCTGTAAGTCCTTTCTGGTTTAGGCACAGACCTTTTCCAGGATGGCTTCAGAGCATTTGTTACAACTGATGAATCCAGCTATCATGGCACCTCATCACTCAGAAGCCATAGTTTACATTAGGACTCACTCTTGGGTCTTACATTCCATGGGTCTAGCCAAGTTTAGAGTGGCATTTGTCTGCTCTCACAATATCACGAAACTCAACAACCCTAAGACATGCTCTACAGTCATCCCATTCGCCGTTAGCTGGTCCTCCCTGGTGGCCACTGAACTTTCAATCACCTCCTAATTTCCCAGAACATGATACAGTTAGAACAGCACACTAGGCTGCCTTTTTTAGTGGGCTTTTTCTTGTTAGAAATGAGCATTTGTTTCCTCTGTGTCTTTTCATGACCCGATCTCTAGTTTTTTTTGTTTGTTTGTTTGTTTTTCCATGATGAATAATGTTCTCTTACCAAAAGGCCCCCAATTCCATTGCTCTTTTACTGGACATCACAGTTGCGTCTGGGTTTTGGCAGTTGTGACTGATGTTGCTGTAGCATCCAGGGATAGGTTTTCCATTCAGATTGGGACAGATACTGCAGCACATACCTGAGTCTTGATGTAAGTACTCTCTGTCTCAGCTCCGAGCCTTCGTTTTACTTGAGTACTTCCTGCTTTATTCCTGTTAACATATTTGAAAGTACTAAATGCCTGTGATTTTTTTTCTATTTTAAAGTAACTCAATATTGTACTTTTGTGTTACTTTGATATGCATTTCTCATACATCATCATACTTGATTAAAAATGATTCATCAGCATCATCTATTTCCAAAACCCAAAGATTCAATTGCATATAAAATTGATCAAATGAAAGCTATGAAAATATAAATTAATAAGCAAAGAGCTACTGTTGCATCCCTAATTGTCATAACTTTAAAGTCCTGATAGGTGTCAGAGAGGATTCGGGGCACTGAAACTCTGGCACCTGTTGCTGGGAGGGAGGACAGCACTGTCAGAGAGCCAGCTCAAAGGCCTATCATAAACCTGAAGACACCTACCCCAGACTCCTCTGCCACTGGTAGACACACACCTAACAGCACAAACTGGCGTTGTTTTAATAGAAAAGAATCAAGCTTATGCAAATAGCTCTCGTCCTGGAAAAGGGTTAACAAGCTATTTGGTGTAAATACAGAGACCAACATGCAAAAATGTAAAATGAGTGATTGTAGCATTTGTAATATAAATCAATCCCAAAATTCACGATAATGAAAAAGGATGTAAAAGAGCATGCACAGTATAAGCCTGTTCATTTACAGTCGAAGACCAAAGCTTAGTACATTTTTACATGATTTATAGACATTTCTCTCTCCACCTACTGCGATATAAAGAAAACACTAACAGCTGGATGTCTAGATGAAGAATAGGCAGTTATATATCCAATCATGGTCCTGGACCAGGGAGATGGAAGTGCTTGATATAAAAACATAAAGACATAAGTTCTGATCTCTAGATCCCATGTAAAAGCCAGGAAGCAGTGATTCAAACCTTAATCTCAGGACTGAGAGGGAGAAGGAGGGGGAGAGAGGGCAGAGCTGGGGAGGGAGGATAGGCAGGAGAGTGGAGAGAGGGGAGATGGGGAAGAGGTAGAGAGGCAGTGGGAGAGGGATCCCTGCTGGGTAGCCAATCTAATCAGTCAGTGAGCCCCACTCACTGGCAGACACTCACAAGGTTGAGTGCCATCGTGGAAGACACCCACTGTTGACGTTGACTTCTGGCCTCCGCATGTACACATGCACATGAACACACACACACACACACACACACACACACACACACACACACACACGCTTCATTGCTTTATCTTGTGACTTTTCTGTAATCTTGAGATTTTCTAAAAACAAAAAGATAAAGAAGAGGTCATTGGTCCGACAGTGTTAACGTATGTTGTTTCAAAGTACAAGCATAAAGTGATGTTTTTAAAAATGATTAGCAAAATTTCGGGTGGTACTAACTGGAGAGGGAGAAGCGTGGAGGGGGTGGAGGCCTCATGGAAGCTTCCCAGGGGCGGGCTTTTCATCCTGGTGAACACGTGTGCCTTTCCCTTTCTTAAACTTGAGATAAATTCTACAATTTTCCCTGCATAGATATTCACAAGAAGAAAAAGGTATATACATTATGATGAGAAAAAATTATTTCAAAGAAAAATTGCTATTCACATGCAGACATGGTGATCTTTTAAAATTGATTTGGGGCTCCCAAGATGGCTCAGCAGGTAAAGGCACTTGCCTGATGTCCAACTCCCAGGACCCTCATGGTGGAAGAAGAGAACCAACTGCCGCAAGCTGTCCCCTGACCAACACCTTTGTGACGGTGTATGTGTATAGTGCATTTCCCTCCACATGCACAAATAAATGAAAAAGAAATAAAACTAGTTTTACTTTGTAACAAGAAGTACAAATAAAGTGGCTTTTACATGAACTCAATTAAGCGGAAGGTGCCGGCCATAGACTAAGCTGTGAGGCTGTCTCTAATCTGACACAGTGTTGCTTCTGAGTCTTGAGTGGCTGGCTATCAGGTCTCCTGTGCACTGCACATCACATACCCCATACATCAGCAGATGCCTGAAGCATGCAGCTTAAGATGTCACCATGAGGGAAGTTCGAATGAAAGTTTTATAATTACCCGAGTGTATGCAACTTGTATTGTTTGCATATGCATTTTTCCTGTTTATAATGGCTTCTTCTGATTTCCTCGTTGGGATTCCAGTGTTTCTGATGAAACTTTCAAAGGCAAGAAAAAAGTGGCCAGCGGTTTATATTCTCAAATTGACTTTTTAGAAAATTGTATTCATTTATTTTGTGTGTGTGTGTGCTCAGATGTCATCATGATGTGTGGATACTTGTATTCTAATCATTTTTAATGGTTACCCTACAGTTTGTAAAATTTATTTACAGCCGACCCAAATCGCTTTCTGGTAACACTGCGCTGCTTCCTAAGTAAGGAAATGCCTTATGCAAACAAAGCAATCCTGACTCCTTTCTCTATTTTAACACTACCATTGTCCATGTTTACATTTACATAAGCATGCATAAACACATCTGAGCATATGGAATCAATACATCATTATTATTTTGAGCAAACCGCCATCTGTCCGGGCAATTCTCTAGTGCTGGCTTTTTCTTTGTGTAGATTGGAACCGTGCCATTCACCGGCTGTAGAATTTTTTTTACTATGGCTTCAAAGTGGAAACTGACAACTAATCCTTTGCCTCCAACAACAGATTCCTTCCTGCACTTCTTGTCTGAAAGCTTTTGTTTGCATTTTCATATATAGAGAAATGATTGATAACTAACACACATACAGTCTTACAAGGTTAACCATTATGTGTGTCGAGAAGGTAAAAACTCCCCAGTACGTTAGCCACAGTACTCGAGTTGTATATTGAACATCTAGACTTACCCATTCTACGCATGTGTGGATTTAGTCTTTGACGTGGGCTTCCCTGCTTCCTCCTCTCCCCCCAGCAGCTTTCCTCCTCCTCCTCTTCTTCTTCCCCCTTGTTTTGTTTTAAGATTCCTCCTATAAATGAGACCATGCATCTTTTCTTTCTGTGTCTGGCTTATTTCTTTTAACATCATCACCCAATGACAGAATCTCCCTTCCTCTGAAAAGTGGTTTTCTTATACATATAACGTTATATATAAATCCATCACACTTAAAAAAAAATCACCCCTCAGCAGCTGCCTAAGTTGCTCCCATATCTTACACTGTTATGAACAATGCTTCAGTAAACATGGGCTCAAAGATGTTGTGCCCACGGGGTCATCTCACTCCCTTGGGTGTATTCCCCAAGGAGGAATTACTGGGGTTCTATGTTTAACTTCTTTGCTGGCCCCTGTACTGCTTTCCACAATGGCTATACTGATGTGTGTTCCCACCAACCTTGTATATGGCTTCTTTGGTCACCCTGACCATCACTCACCTCTTATTTTGGTGACAGCCACTCTAACAGGTGTGAGGTGACATTTCCTTGAGTTCGGATTTGCATTTTCCTGAAGATTGGTGATGGGTTTTTTTGTTTTGTTTTTGTTTTTTTTTAAATCACGTACCTGGTGGCCATTTTTATTATCTGGAGAAAATTGTCTATCCAGTACCTGGTCCGTTTGGCCCATTTTATAACCAGACTGTCTGTTCTGCTGTTACCAGCAGTCTCTCGGCTCTCAGACAGTGAGCTGTGTGTGTGTTATTCTTATCTTAACTCCTTACAGATATATGGTTGGCAAATACTTCCCCTCTCTCTGAAAGCAGTCTCTGCATTCTTTTGGCTGCGACTTCAGTTCAGTGCACTACAATTAATTTGTTTTTGCTTTTGAAGGCTGAACTTTTGATATGTTGCCAAGCACCATGGCCCAGGCCACTGTCATGATAACTTCCCCCACGATTTCTCCTAGCATTGTGGCTTCAGTTCTGCTAATTATATCTATCATTTCAAGTTGAGTTTTGTGTGCTAAAGGTCCAATTTCATTGTTTACCATGTGGATGGTTCATTTCCCCAGATCATTTATTAAAAAGTTGATCCTTTTCTTGTTATATCTTTTTTCCTACCTTCTCTTTCACATTTTTTTCCTTTTTTTTTCTTTTGGTGGGGAGAGTGTGTTTAGTGCTGAGATCTCAACTCGGCTCACCATGTTTGTGCATCAAGAACTCTTACCCAACCAGGCATCTCTCTGCCCCTCTTCTCCATCCTTGAAGGACAGCTTTGCAGAATGGAACGTCCTCTCAACTCTTGAGATATTTACCTTGCTCTCATCCTGCTCCCGTGGTGTACTGACTAGTTTTATGTCAAATTGATATAAGCTGAAGTCATCTGAGAGGAGGAAGCCTTAATTGAGAAAATGCCTGCATAACATATGGCAAGACTGTAAGGCATTTTCTTAATTAGTGATTGATCAGGGAGGGCCCAGCCCATTGTGTATGGAGCCACCCCTGGGCTGGTGGTCCTGGGTTCTATAAGAAAGTAGGCTGAGCAAGGCCTGGGGAACAAACCAGTAAGCAGCACCCCTCCATGGCCTCTGCATCAGCTCCTGCCTCCAGGTTCCTGCCCTGCCTGAGTTCCTGTCCTGACTTCCTTCAGTGATGAACTGTGATGCGGAAACGTAAGGCGAATTAGCCTTTCCTCCCCAAGTTTCTTTAGTCGTGGTGTTTCATCACAGCAGCCGTAACCCTGACCAGGACATGGTTTGCAAGAAAGTTTCAAGAGTGTTTTAATCTTTCTTCCTTTATGGGTGAAAAAAAAATTACCCCTTAGGTTCCTTTCAAGATGTCTTCTTTACCTTTAGTTTTTCTGAAAGTCAAGAAATATCATTCTGGTGTGGCGTTTGGCATTCATTATACTTGGTATGTTCTCTGTACTTCCTGTACTGTCCCTTATTTACTCTGTCACCAATCTGGGGGACATCCTCGCCATCACTTTAAATAGTTTTCTGTTTCTTGTTCTGGTGTTTTCCCTTCTGTAGTCATGTAATCCTTGGACTTTCTCATCCTTCTCTTCCTCTTCCTTAATCCTCTTCCCCCCTCCTACTACTCCTCTTCTTTCTCTTCTCCTCTTGTCATTTTGCCTTTACAGTTGGGGGGTTTCTGCAGAGATAACTGCATGCTCAGAGATTCTCTCCGCCCGCAGGGCCAGTCTCATTAGCCCAATCCAGCACTCTGTTTCCCACGAAGTGTTCTGTTTCCAGGCAGAGGCTTCTGGCCCTTCCCTGGAGTTGAAGAGTGTGGTGCATGGCTCAGCTTTTCTTCCCTGCTATCTACACTTTCAAATTCCTGGGCTCGCTGCACTGTCCCTGTTGTATCTGAGTCTGGTTCAAATGCTTGTTGAGTCTCTGAAATTTGTGGGTTTGACCTTTCTGGTTTGACCTGTAACGTTTTCTTGGTAGTAGGATATATGGCACTGGGTAAAATTAATTTCTGTAAATATGCATTCTGTAATTTGGTGGTTGATGGAGCAGGAGAGGATATTCTGCAGTCCTGTGATAGAGAGCCTGAGCCTCCAGATGGTGAATTTAACCTGTATTCCTTAGCCCTACCTCCTTAGGGAGGAGTGGGCGGTGTTGGGTCCTTACTGGCTCCCATGTGGATAGCTAACACACAGGAGGCATATGGAGCCAAGGTTGGATATTTCCTTTTCCCCTGATGATTAGGCTTGGGAAAAAAATCCTAGCAGGTCAGCTCTGATAAATAGTTTCTCTTAAGAGAAAACCTTATGATGAAGAAAATACTGTCTTTTGGGTTTTTGTTTGTTTGTTTGTTTTTTGGGGGGTGTTTGTTTGTTTGTTTTATTTTTGTTTTAAATTGACCAGATCTGAGATTTGTCTCTTCAAAGCTCAACTAAAATTTTAAATCATTGTTTAGTTTACTGATTTCTGATCAGAATACTTTGTGCTCTTCCTTCTCTTGAACTCCCGTGTTTCCAGTTTCTAAGTGGTCAGATACGACCTGGTGGATTTTCTTCTTAAGGATGCTTGATTCAGTTAAGTCCTAAAGGGTTCCAGCAGGTTTTGTTATCTCTGCTGATGTCTACCTGCCTGGCAGTCAATGTGTTTGCTGTGGGACTGGAGTATTCTACCAGTGAGCTACATCCCTAACCTCCCTTCCCTTTGATTTCTGTTTGATACAAGTTTCTTGTTAAGTTGCTCTAGCTGGCCTGAAGTGGACTCTGGAGTCTAGGCAGGCCTTGAACTTGGGATCTTTCTACTATAGTGTGTGAGGGAAGTGAGCTTGGCCTATGCTACCAGGCCTGCTACTGCTTTTGGCTTTTTATTTAGTTTTCATTGTTGGATTATAGGGATTAAGTTAAGGAACACTGAACTTCGGACCTTCTGGATGGAAGAGACAGAGGACCGATGCTTTAGATTAGGCACCTAGGGAAGAAGGGTGGTATTGTCCCACATCATGTAACAGTTTGGACAGGAGCAGAGCTTCAGTCACAAAGCATTTCACTTTTTATTTTCTCCTCTCTGCCAAACACCTCAACATAGAAAAAGTGTTGATTTTGCAAAGTGACAGGTCACCTGATAACCTCGCTCCAGTGTGATCATCTTTATGAGATTCTAGGAATCGTGACGTTAACTGTTAACCTCACTTGCATGTGGTGTTCTCTTTATGGTCACCAAGTCTGTATCCATTTATTCACCCTCATCATGTGGATGGAGACTCAGCCTGCAGCATCTTAACATAGACCTAGTCTCACATAGAACACCTCCCTCTCTTCCTTTTGAGTCTGGAGGGAGTAGTAGCACTATTAAGGGTTAATGAATAGACAGATCTTTATCTTTAACACCTTGGCAAAGACCCAATGTTTCTTCCAGTAAAGCAGCTGATAATGTACTCCCTCACTTCTGAAGAAAAAGAAAGCCAGTGCCTAGCGCTGATATGTCCTGCCTGCCCCGTTTAAAAATAAAACACATGACATTTATCTCAATGTTGCCAAAGTTGTTTCTACATTCCCCTGGGCTCTAAAATAGCTCCTTTGTAGATATGGCCTGGATTATGAGTTGGCTCGTGTGGGGTAGAAGTCACTCTACAGACCCTGATTCCCAACAACCTCAAGAAGGTTACGTGGTCAAGTTCTGAATGCTCTGGCCAGTCTTGGAGCCAATGCTTGGTTGACTGAGCCGGCTTTGCAGCCGTAAAGGAGACCCTCTTACCTTCACAGCAGGAATTTACAAAGACCTAGAATTCTGAGTGGATGTGACCCAGCAGAGCACAGATTACAGAGACCCCCACTTTTGTTTGTATTATCAGAGGCAATCAGCATTAGAGGGATACGTATGGTATTAAGGGGAAATGTGCTGTGAGTTTAAATTTTATCCTAATGACTTCAAGTCTCTCACTCGGTGTATGTCTTTAAGCAATCAGATATTTTCAAAACACCCAGGAGAGAATCTGCTCATATATGGTAGTAGACCAACATTTAAATCATGGGCACTTGTGTATATTTTGGT
The DNA here is from genome assembly GCF_000001635.26 of Mus musculus. NCBI lineage: Eukaryota > Metazoa > Chordata > Mammalia > Rodentia > Muridae > Mus > Mus musculus. The sequence continues at coordinate 105,791,491 of NC_000075.6, read as the reverse complement.
ACAATAAAAGTAAGCCCATTATTTTCGCCTTCTGTGCTTTTTTACTTGGGACTGAAGGTAGAGGCAAACCCTTCACCCCTGAGCTACTGCCCAGCCCAGCCCTGCTAACACAAGCTTGGACTTAAAGATCATTTCTATTGCTTGTTGTTGTTTCTTCTTCTTCTTCTTCTTCTTCTTCTTCTTCTTCTTCTTCTTCTTCTTCTTCTTCTTCTTCTTCTTCTTCTTCTTCTTCTTCTTCTTCTTCTTCTTCTTCTTCTTCTTCTCCTTCTCCTCCTTCTCCTTCTCCTTCTCCTTCTCCTTCTCCTTCTCCTTCTCCTTCTCCTTCTCCTTCTCCTCCTCCTCCTCCTCCTCCTCCTCCTCCTCCTCCTCCTCCTTCTCCTTCTCCTTCTTCCTCTCCCTCTCCTCCTCTTCCTCCTCTTCCTCCTCCTCCTCCTCTTCCTCTTCCTCTCCTCTCCTCTCCTCTCCTCTCCTCTCCTCTCCTCTCCTCTCCTCTCCTCTCCTCTCCTCTCCTCTCCTCTCCTCTCCTCTCCTCTCCTCTCCTCTCCTCTCCTCTCCTCTCCTCTCCTCTCCTCTCCTCTCCTCTCCTCTCCTCTCCTCTCCTCTCCTCTCCTCTCCTCTCTCTCTCTCTCTCTCTCTCTCTCTCTCTCTCTCTCTCTCACACACACACACACACATACACACAGACTTTGCTTATACAAACTAGTAGGAAAATGCATATGCAGATGATATTTGCTTTGGGCTTTCTATTTTAAGGTTTAGCTCCTTTGACTGAAAAAAAGGTTTGCTAAAATGGCCTCTTAGGAGACCAGTTCCAGCCCATTCATTTCCACTTGTCTATGACTGACGACTGACATAGCTTCCAAAATGTGAATTGTCTAGACTCTTATGAAGGACTGGAACAAAGTCTCAAATTGGAGAATATCAAAGGGACAATGGAACAGGCAGGGAAATAGGGATAGAATTCCTCAGTCAAAAGTCCGTTTTCTGACTATGCAAATGCTAAGTTTGAGAGCAACCTTAAAGTGGAGTGGAGGGGCCATAGATGAATATATATTTGGGTAGCAATTAGGCTGGACATGGAGGTAATAATAGTGTCTCAAAAACGGACCAGCTTGCTCTTTACTTAGTGGAGAAATGATGGAAAAAGCTCCGTGTGCTTATATTTATTTGTAATACATCTCATATTCTCTCTGACTCCATGATAGGCATTCCATGGTAGACGGAAATGCTTTAGGCTGAGCTGGAACTGTGAGACCCTTGCTTTGTGTGGATCCAGGCAGATGGACACAAATTGAGTTCCCCATTCTAAAGCGTGAGAGTCCATCTTCCACACACAGCTCAATTTTCTTCTCCTCCTCTTCCTCCTCTTTGGTTTAAGAATAAAGTGAAAATCATTAGAATCCACCTAATTGTCCATTAACAGATGAATGAATAATAAAAACTAAGTACATAAAATATATTTACAATAGAAATACTATTCAGACCTGTAGAAAAATGAAATCGCAAAGTTCACAGGAAAATGAATGAACTTGGAATGCGTATTATTAAGCGAAGTCACAGTCTTAGAAACCTCATGCTCTCCTTGTATGCAGAATCTAACCAATAGTATGTGTATATGTGCAGACACATGTACATGTGGGTGCCACATACCATGAAGAGAACAAGGAAGGCAACTGTTAGGGGACAAAGAAGGACTGAATGGGCATTAGAAACACCAGTTATGAAAAGATATGAGGCTAATTGTTTTTCTAGTTATAATTCTGTCATGGACTTTTGGGTTTGATGGTACACAAGCATATAAAATGCATTCAATAGTGAAAGTATAAAATCCAGTGAGAAGCTGTAAAATTGTTGTTCCAAATGTCTACTCTAACTGTGTAAAAGAAGGTCACTGAGTTGTATAGTCTTTGGGTCTGGTTAACTTAGGTGTGTGATATTTTAAATATGCATACTTTTAAATATATAATAAAGTTTAAAGTTGAGAATTAAAAAAAAAAAGAATATAGGAGAGAGATTATACCTGGGCATGTAATCTCAGCATTCTGAGGCAGAGACAGGGAGATCTCTGAGTTCAAGGTCAGCCTGAGCTACATAGTAAGACCCTGTTCCAAAATTTAAAATATGAATAAAGACATGGCAGTCATTGCCTATCTAACCAGCAGTCTTAGAACTCATCGCAATGAATTCCACGTGTCATGGTGGCGAGTAGATAGGGTGCTGCTGGACATGGGGAAAGACTAATGGGAACACAACGCATCTGGCCACTTCCACTAACTGCCCAACATCTCGTGTTTTCTCAGCATCTGAGAACCAGGAAAGCATGCCTGTGAGGGAGCCTCCCTTTCCTCCAAGGCGCCTCACAGTTTAGAAGGCCTGTGAGCCTTTGCTATGCATTGCCCTTCACCACACAGAGTTTACTGTATAGTTTTGTCTGCTGTCACCTTCGTGAGTTCTGATGCACAAATAACACTCACATGATTTTCCATGTTTGCCCTTCAGCTTTCAGGTTGGGGATTCCTCAGCCTACAACCTGAAAATGCTGCTGGTTTTGTGCCTGACAATGATTTGTTTCCACGTGTGTGTGAACCAAGATTCTGGTAAGAAGAAACGGAAGCTCTTCCTTTTCATAATCCTTCTTATACTCACTAGCTAGCGAACGAGTGTAAGCTGCTGACATTAGGGCGGTTGCTTCACTTTCAGTGCCAGTGAGGATGTGGGGACAAAGTTTTATCTTTTTTTGGTTACCCTGCATTCCTTGGAAATCCTGGGCTACTGATAAAATATAAGAACACAATCCTTTTGTCCTCAATTCAACCCATTCTGGGATTCCTTGGGAATTCTGTTAGGTTAAGCACTGGAAAATTCAGAACGTCTCTGTTTTTAATTGACTTGACTAAAAATGTTGCTTTAGCTAAATGTGTGGATTTGCTGCCTGCTGCTGCAGCTTGTTTGACGTATGCTTATAAAAGCATGCCTGTGTTTACCCCGGAGAGAGCTCCTAGCTGTCACTGACAGTAATTGTGGTCAGTAACTCATGTCCAGTAAAATGAAGTTCAAAACACCCTCCACTGCCTCCTCTAGCCCTGCTTAAGGAGTTGGTATAGGTGCTGGCCGGCTCAGGTCCAGGACTACCTACACTGACTTTATAGCTTCCTCTAGGATTCTAATCTTGAAACAAGTTTTGTGGAGATAAACTAGACTTTGCCCCCAAAATATCATCTGCTGTCTCTCTGAGCCTTAAGCTTTTTAAGAAGAGTCAATCTCCACTCCTGCACACACACACACACACACACACACACACACACACACACACGCGCATACACACACACACACATACACACACATACACACACACACACACACACACACACACATTTCATGGCTTAGACTTGATAAAGGACCTGGACTATCTCACTGATAATCAACCACGTGTCTTTCCTACACAAGATGTAGGCGTGTACGCAGGAGGAGAAAGGTCACTATGGCCATATAACAACCCTCCCTGAGCAGGGTTCGCTGGACCAGCCAGCCTTCCCTTGGAAGAAGGTCCTACTGGCCCTCCGCTCATTCTTCCCCTGAATGCTTCTGTAATCAAGTCAAGAGTCTCAGACTGCTGCGGATGAGGTCACTCGAAAGATGAGAAAGAACCAATTTATCCTTCGAGCTCTGGTCAGATGCTCCTAGAGACCGAATGATGGAAGCCAGGCCTGCTTTCTTAGCAACAGCAGAAAAAGAAAAAAGAAAAAACAAAAACAAACCAACCAAATAAAACAACAACAACAACAACAAACCCAGGAGCTAATAGGACTTGATAGGGATTTATCTAGTAATCATTTGTAATAAGAGGAAGTGAGGAGATAGCCTGGGTATTTGCTAATTGAACCTACATGTTTTTAAAGCAGGGGAGACTGGGGCTAATGTATGTTGGATAACTTAATAAAGCTCATAGAAAAAGCTGATGACAGGCAGGCTTCCTATCATATAATCCAACTGCACTGCATTTTCTCAGATAACACACACACAAGCACGTGCCACTTACCTGTCTTCCTTGATGATAAAGTGCTGAAAGCTCACAGACCAGACAAAAAGCTGTCAGTAAGAGAAACTAGTTTAGACTATGATTTTCTATAAGGTAAAAAAATAGAATTGCAGAGCCTAGCATGGTGATAGGAACATGCCCGTAATTCTAGCACTTGGGAAGTGATGGCAGGAGATCAAGAGTTCAAAGCCAGCCTGGCAAACATGAGACTATGTCATTCTTTTATTCATTCATACACACACACACACACATATATATATATATGAAAGGCCAATTCCAAGTCCTCCTCCATCAATAAGCAATCAAGGAAAGGCTCCAGAGACATGCCCTCAGCTTGCAAATTAATTGTTTAAAGTTCAGAAAGGTTTTTGTGTTCCAACATAAAATATGCTTTAATAGAAACTAAGATTGTAATCCTATTTCTCACTTCAAGTTGTTTGCTACCATCATATCTTGTGTATGAGAAGATAAATTTATCAAACATGATACTCATTCATATAACATTCTGAATGTATTAGAAATAACTTTCCTGCAGACTAAGCCAATCCTGTGCATTCATGATGTCTCAAGCTTCATTAACTCAACACTTTGTAATACAAAAATAATGTTTGCAAATTCATCAGATAACCTGAGGCATCACTTAAGTGAGAATCACAGTGAAAGACACTCAGGTTTCAGAGTTCTAATCAATGTGATGGTGTCTGATTCAAATGAACATGTTCAATGTTTTGATGTATGTATGTATGTGTGGGTATATGCATGTGTGTGTGTGTGCACATGTGTGCATGTGCCCACCTCTAAAATTCCATAGGGAATACAGGAGGAAATTGCCCAGTAAAGAATAAACTGCTTTTTTATTTTTTGCTGTTTTGTTTTGATAAGTTTACCTATTCCCAGTTAGCTAATTGCTTGCAAAATGTGCTCATGGTTGCAAAGCTTTCAAATGAGAAGCTGTCTAAAGCACACACATCAAGAAACAAACTCTCCTTTTCCTGAGCGATTATATATGGTGTTACACTATCCTGTTTAATTTGTCAGGAAGGTAATAAATTTTTTTCTCAAAGAAAACACTAACTTTCTCTGTGTGTGTCTGTGTGTGTCTCTCTGTGTGTGTGGTTGGCATTAAACATGGCAGAAAATGTATAAAACTTTCGCTGTGTTATGATTGATTCTATAGGCCCCGAGTACGCAGACGTGGTGTTTCTGGTGGACAGCTCCGATCACCTAGGGCTTAAGTCCTTTCCTCTTGTGAAAACTTTCATCCACAAGATGATCAGCAGCCTCCCCATAGAGGCCAACAAGTACCGCGTGGCCCTGGCCCAGTACAGCGATGCTCTCCACAATGAGTTCCAGCTGGGCACCTTCAAGAACAGGAACCCCATGCTGAACCACCTGAAGAAGAACTTCGGGTTCATCGGTGGCTCCCTGAAGATAGGGAACGCCCTGCAGGAGGCTCACAGGACCTATTTCTCTGCTCCCACAAATGGAAGAGACAAGAAACAGTTCCCCCCAATCCTGGTGGTGCTGGCTTCAGCAGAGTCTGAGGATGATGTGGAAGAGGCTGCGAAGGCCCTGCGGGAAGATGGGGTGAAAATCATCTCTGTGGGGGTGCAGAAGGCTTCTGAGGAAAACCTGAAGGCGATGGCCACCTCTCAGTTCCATTTCAATCTCAGGACTGCCAGAGACCTCAGCGTGTTTGCCCCAAACATGACAGAGATCATCAAGGATGTGACTCAGTACAGGGAAGGAATGGCAGATGACATTATTGTAGAAGGTGGGTGGTCTAATTTTCTTTGTATTGTTGTGATAAGACACTGGCCAAACACAGAGTAGGGAGAAAAGGGTTTATTTTAGCTTATTGGTTTACAGTCCGTTGTGGAGGGATGTTAGGACAGAGATTCAGTCAAGGACTGAAGTAGCACCTGGAAGGACACTGCTTGCTAGCTGGCTCCCTCTAGCTTACTCATCTACCTTTCTTATATACTCGCACTTGCCTAGGGATGGTGTTGCCCACAGTGGGCCAAGTCCTCCTCCATCAATTAGCAATCAAGGAAAGGCCCCAGACACATGCCCTCAGGCCAATTTGATGGAAGCAACTCTTCTAAGTGTGTCAACATGATAACAAGATTTACCAGGACAGTGAGCTAGGCTCTGTGCATAGGACCAATGTCAAAATGATTTTGAAAAATCAAGATGGGAAGAGAATTAAAGTCCTATGAATACTCCTTTCTTCCAATGGGTGGCTTTTTCAGGTATTAAATATCTCTTCATGCTCAAGAAGATACAGAGATTGTGGCCATTAAAAAAAGAGAAAGAAAGAAAGAAAAATGAATCCCATTAGCCTTGGGTTTTTTTCATGGCCTATTTAACCCTGGATTTAAAAATTCTGAAAAATAAGAAATCCTTGCCACCCAGGTCCCTCTCAGCCACCGCCCTAGGTTGTTCCTGCTGTGGGTTTATTGCTGGTTTAGTGAAAACAAATTTGGTTCTGGAGAAGTCTTTGCTTCAGAAACCACACAGTGTAACCACAGAATGTCAAGGCCAAAGCCAACCTCTGGTTATTCAAACCCTATTCAGAAGCAAAGAATTTATGTGGTATGCTCTGCCGCAGTGCCAAGCAGCCAGGTGTGGCCAGAGCTGGGGGAAGTCCCCTGGTTTCTAGTCAGGTAGCCTGGACCCCACATTGCTTATTCTGCTGTTGGATGCTGCATTTGCCTCTGTGTTCTCCACAGTCTGCTCCCTTGGGTAAATCAGCTTGAGATGGCCCAACTGACAACACAGAATGCTTTCCTGTGGCAACTTTTGGAGATACGGATCTTTTCTATTAGTGTCTTTCCCAAATAATTGAAGATGCGCCCTTTAGCGTTCCTTTGCAATATTTAGGTTTGAGCAGCTGAATATAATAAAGGTGGTACCTAAATGATTTTCACATTTAATTAGTGTTTGTTGAATGAACCTGGCTCCATATTAAGTATATCATTTATTTAATATCTATGCCAACTCTATGAGGTAGTTTATTTTATAAAATTATATATATATATATATGTATATATATGTATATATATATATATATATATATCCACATCATACCTCCTTTACATAGCTGAGCTCCATTGTATATTCTATATCTCTTATGATGCTCAGTAGAGGTGCTGACCTTCCTGAGATAACTGTGCTGACTCATTTCTTTTTCCCCACACAGCCTGCCAAGGCCCTTCTGTGGCTGATGTGGTGTTCCTGTTGGATATGGCCATCAACGGCAGCCAGGAGGACCTAGATCATCTTAAAGCATTCCTGGGCGAAAGCATCTCTGCCCTGGACATAAAGGAAAATTGCATGAGGGTTGGCCTGGTGACCTATAGCAATGAGACAAGGGTGATCAGCTCTCTGAGCACGGGTAACAACAAGACAGAAGTCTTGCAGCGCATACAGGATCTGTCCCCTCAAGTAGGGCAGGCCTACACTGGAGCTGCCCTCAGAAAGACTAGGAAGGAAATCTTCAGTGCACAGAGGGGCAGTCGGAAGAACCAAGGGGTCCCTCAGATCGCTGTGCTGGTGACCCACAGAGCATCAGAAGACAACGTGACCAAGGCAGCTGTCAACCTCCGGCGGGAGGGAGTGACCATCTTTACCATGGGCATAGAGGGGGCTAACCCAGACGAGCTGGAGAAGATCGCATCCCACCCTGCGGAGCAGTTCACCTCCAAACTGGGCAACTTCTCTGAGCTGGCCACCCACAACCAGACGTTCCTGAAGAAACTGCGGAACCAAATCACACACACGGTCTCTGTCTTCTCAGAACGGACTGAGACCCTCAAATCTGGTAAAGCCTCACTGGGAGAAGGTCATTCTACAGCCTTCTTTATTCTTGTCTTTTGAGTGTTATATATACAGAAGGGACTTGGGGGCACTGAAGGGGGTAGGCAGAATGATAATTCTTTTTTTTTAATATATTTTATTAAGTATTTTCCTCATTTACATTTCCAGTGCTATCCCAAAAGTCCCCCATACCCTCCCCCCCCCCCAGAATGATAATTCTTAAGTTTACGTTTAGCTGGATACTAGGAAGTCCAGCTCAGAGGACACTAAATCTACTGTAGCGTGAGCCTGGGGGAAGGGTTTCCTCCTTGGTGTGGCTTTAATTGGACCAGTTACCTCAACACAGCCTGGAATCATTTCCTAGTCTGCCTCTTTCACTGGCTTTCATTCTTTGCCTTTCCAGCTCCCCTGGTCCTCCCTGTGCTTCATTCTTACTCACCTTTCTCTTCCTTTAACCCCAAGTCCAAATTAGAGAATAAATTAGCAACATGATTCGTATCGAAGACAGATTAACAATATATTGCCTGCACATTTTGAGAGAGAACAGATTATATATTTGCATGTACACTGTGTTTACTTTGTACATATGTACCCATAGGTGCTATACAAATATTTTCATATCTATGTATATGCAAACATATTTGTATACATTATGCAACAACTATGTATAGCTTATTTACTGTGTCACAGTGTCCTACACTCAAGGTCACTAACCACATTCCCACTGGAGCCCAGGACTAGGGGTAAGCAAGACATGAATAATTTTCTAGGCAAGAGAACTCACATGCTTACAGTATCCTGCTACATGCCCTCTATTCCACGTTATCTTTCTTTCCCTCCAAATATCATTTACTCAAGGAGAAAAACAAGCTGCAAAGAGAAATTTCTAATATTCTTATACATACATTTATCCTTATTTATGGCAAAGAATTAAGGTTATAGTCTCCAGCTATCAGAAACAACTCATTCCATCCAACTGATGCTGAGCCCCCACCAGGAAAGCAAGCTAGGAAAAGCAAGCCTAGCTAGGAAAGCAAGTCTTTGATGCTGGGAAGTTACTTCCATCTTCCTTCTGTAGATGCTTATGATAGGCATCCTTCCCATCTGTACTCATGTCTCTCTCACATTTGCCCCAGATGCCACATTCAACTTTTTGGTTCCATTTCAGCCTGTGTGGACACAGAGGAAGCCGATATCTATCTACTCATTGATGGTTCAGGGAGCACCCAGCCCACAGACTTCCATGAAATGAAGACCTTCCTGTCAGAGGTGGTAGGCATGTTCAACATTGCTCCCCACAAGGTGCGAGTAGGGGCCGTGCAGTACGCCGACACCTGGGACTTGGAATTTGAGATCTCTAAGTATAGTAACAAGCCTGACTTGGGAAAGGCCATCGAGAATATCAGGCAGATGGGTGGGAATACCAACACAGGGGCGGCTTTGAACTTCACACTGAAGCTGTTGCAAAGAGCAAAGAAGGAACGAGGAAGCAAAGTGCCGTGTCACCTGGTGGTTCTGACCAATGGCATGTCTCGGGACAGCGTCCTGGGGCCTGCCCATAAGCTGAGAGAGGAAAACATCAGAGTGCATGCGATCGGTGTCAAGGAAGCCAACCAAACGCAGCTTCGGGAGATAGCGGGAGAGGAAAAGCGAGTTTACTACGTCCATGAGTTCGATGCCTTGAGGAACATAAGGAACCAAGTGGTTCAGGAGATCTGTGCTGAAGAAGGTAGGAGGTGACATGGCTTGACCTTCGGACAGCAGCTTACAGAGGGACACTTGCTGTTAGTCTAGATGGATGACCCACATTTCTAGGTTGAGATTGTTGACCTGTGTGGTATTTTCTCTCCAGAACAAAGCAAAACCCCATTATAGTATAAATTAATATCTGAAGAATGACAGAGCTATTTGGAGGATTTCACTCAAATGAGTACTAATTGGCCTCTCCCCACAGACTACTGCTAAGTGTATTATTAGGTGTCAGATGTATACTACAATCAAAAGTGTTCTGAGAGGGGCATGGCTATCTGATGAACGTTTCATTTTATAAATGAACTTGTCTAAATTTCTCTGGAGCGCTGTATCAGTAATTTTGCAGCCATGGCTTTTACTGCCTGAGAGTATTTGGTAACTTGTAGATACATTTCTGGCGTCTTAAGTGGGGATCTCTCTTAGAAGCCAGGATATTTGCTAACCATCTTACAGATAGACAATTCAGAGTACTGCTACAGTAAAAATGACCTGGCCTCAGATAGCTCCGAAATTGAGCTGCTTAAGCCAATTAGCAAGGAACAGAATAGTCTTGGCTTTTATTGCTGGCGATTCTTTCTTTGCCTAACTATCTTTATGATGCACACCCTGGGCTTGAACACAGAATTATTTGTGACATGGGTTTTCCTGTGAATTCTTAATTTTTTTTATATGCAGTGATGTACATAAGCATCCTAATTTCTCCCACACAGCCTGCAGAGACATGAAAGCGGACATCATGTTTCTGGTGGACAGCTCTGGCAGCATCGGACCTGAAAACTTCAGCAAGATGAAGATGTTTATGAAGAACCTGGTGAGCAAATCCCAGATCGGGGCTGACCGGGTGCAAATTGGCGTGGTCCAGTTCAGCCACGAAAACAAGGAGGAGTTTCAGCTCAACACGTTCATGTCTCAAAGTGACATCGCCAACGCCATTGACCGAATGACTCACATTGGAGAAACAACCTTGACGGGCAGTGCCCTGACCTTTGTGTCTCAGTACTTCAGTCCCGATAAGGGGGCCAGGCCCAATGTCAGGAAGTTCCTCATTCTTATCACGGATGGTGAGGCTCAGGACATAGTAAGGGACCCAGCGATCGCCCTTCGAAAAGAAGGTGTGATTATCTATTCTGTGGGAGTATTCGGCTCCAATGTCACCCAGCTTGAGGAGATCAGTGGAAAGCCAGAGATGGTTTTCTATGTTGAGAATTTTGACATTCTGCAGCATATCGAAGATGACCTCGTTCTGGGGATCTGCAGTCCCCGTGAAGGTGAGCGTGGGCAACCCCATCCTTACTGTTGCATTAAATAGAGTTGTATTTGGGTGTTGTAAGCTTCTTACTTGAAATGTTTGTTTTAGTGCCTTTGACCTTTGGAGTTAAGAGCTGGGGATGGTGGCTTGTAGTTGTACTCACAGTATGCAAGCTCTGAGACAAGGAAAGTGGCCATGAGTTCAAGGCCAGCCTGGACTACATAAGTCTCAGGCTAGTCTGGGATACAGAGTAAGATCTTGGCTCAGTGCCTCCTCCACCATCACCCTCAATGCCCCATATAAAAATAAATCCACAAAAAGAATGGTTTGGGCCCACAGTGTTCCCATTTGACGAATCATAGTCCTTATGTGATTAATTACTCCTTTAAGAACCGTGATGTCACCAGGTCTTATGTCATGTTCCCTAGAAGGGGAAGGGCTTTGTCAGGAGCTCTTGAGTCTATTAAGGAAGTGCTTCTAGGAAGGGGAGGAAGGAAAGCAAAACAGAGCAGAGGAGGGAGCTATGCAAGGCCATCACTTCAACCGTGGGTCTAGTTTCAACGCGACCCTGTGGGCAATGTTAGAACTCAAGCCCCACTATGGTTGGCCCTGCTTTCCAATGAGGGGCCCAAGCTTATGTGCCGTGTGCCATTAGAACACTCTTGAGCTGCTGAGACAGTTGACAGAGGAACCTCGTAGCCTCATGAGCAGAAAGACTCAGGTTATGGCTTATTATCAATTTGCTCAAATGAAATGTTTGTGAGAACTGTCTGTTAAATTGTACAAAACATGACTGTAAGGGCGTGAACTCGGGCAATGGGTACTTGCCACTCTTCCTATAATACTGCAGAGTGCTGCAAGCCGGCAGACCAAAGCTCTAGGCTGAAGGAGCAGCTCAGTGTTAGAGCACTCTCAAGGTCATGGGCTGAACCCCAGCATCTCACCCCCTTCCCCCAAGAAATCCATACAGATGGAAGGCCGGCAAACATAAGCCGCTAAATTGTTCTGTGACCCCTGGGATTAATGCCTGAAGCATTCTGAAAATTCACTCTAGAAAGATGTATTTGCAGACTCTTAAGGTGGGGAAGACACATTGTCTTGTTGTGCTAGCTCAACCCCTTCTGTAGGGTTTGGTGGTTGATCTTCTGCATTTGGTAGAAGGGCTACATCTGTTTTTTGTTTCCTGGCAATACCATCCATAATAAGTACAAGCTCTCTGAAGGGCTCCAGTGCTAAACAACCCTCCCCTACCCCCACTCCCAAGTCCCTGAGTGATCCAAGCCACCTTCACAGCCAGCGGAGGGCTGGAGGGACCTAGTTCTTCCATGGAGTCAGCCTTTCTTGGGAATCTGATTTTTGGCTCTGTACACATGGCCTCCAGTCAGCGTTGAGTACATTGGCCCTTGTGTTTTCAACAGTCCACCACATGGCTGGCAAGTGGCTAAGCGCAAAAGAAGGAACTGTGAAAGCCAGCTGGGCACTGGGGGAGGGAGGACTTTCTCAAGGTCCCGTTTCTCCAGAACGGATGAGCTAACAAATATCTGGATTGCACTTTTCCTAAGACCCCAAGAGAGAGTGTGTACCACCAGCATAAAGCCCACAGGACCATCTCAGAACTCGACTTCTCCAGAAAGGATGAGTTAAGCTCTAGAACTCATGGTGGGCTGTGTGCCATTAGATGGATTAGAAATTAGGTCTTTCCTGTTCTACTTTGCCACGGTGCTGACCTCAGGCTTAACAAGTTCACGGGAATGTCACGTTAGGACAGCATACTTGAACTAAATGAGAACTGACCTACTTTTTATGATGTGTCCTGATAATGGAAGTAAATGTTTCAAGAAAGTCAAAATGGAAGAAATGTAGGTTCAGAAATCAGTCAACATAGAACCATGATAAAAACGTAGTATTGCCGGGCAGTGGTGGCACATGCCTTTAAACCCAGCACTTGGGAGGCAGAGGCAGGCAGATTTCTGAGTTCAAGGCCAGCCTGGTCTACAGAGTGAGTTCCAGGACAGCCAGGGATATAAAGAGAAACCCTGTCTAGAAAAAAAAAAAAATCCAAAACCAAAAATGTAATGTTATCAAATTCTAGTGGTTGTTATTTCCCCATAGGATACTAATAAAATCTCAAGATCCCAATAATTTAAAAATAAACATGTATAAATAGAAGCATATATGGAAGGGACCAATTTTACAGAAATTTTATACAGTTAGGATTTTCTCCTTTTTGTGGAGGTTGTACTCCTGTTGGTCTTAGGATGGCCATTCCTTCTCATTCCTCCTTCTCTACCTTTGTACTAGATTTCACTCCACAGTTCTCTTGTTCTGAAATCTCCCTTGAACACTACTAAGTACCGCCAGCACAATAGAGCAGGTATCTCTGTGACCCAGAGAGTTAAAACCCTGATGCATACATAGCATGTTCCTACAGAGAGAAAACGCCATGCGGCCATGGGAGTTCGGGGTCTTCCCACACTGAATCTCAGTCATTTGTTTTCCTTCCTTTTCAGAATGCAAGCGGATTGAAGTTTTGGATGTGGTGTTTGTCATCGATAGCTCCGGCAGCATTGACTATCAAGAATATAACATCATGAAGGACTTCATGATTGGCTTGGTGAAAAAAGCTGACGTGGGCAAGAATCAGGTCCGGTTTGGAGCCCTGAAGTATGCTGATGACCCCGAAGTGCTGTTTTACCTGGATGAACTAGGCACGAAGCTGGAGGTAGTTTCAGTGCTCCAGAATGACCATCCCATGGGTGGAAATACTTACACCGCTGAGGCCCTCGCCTTCTCCGATCACATGTTCACCGAAGCCCGGGGCAGCCGTCTGCACAAGGGAGTCCCCCAAGTCCTCATTGTGATTACCGACGGGGAATCTCATGACGCAGAGAAGCTCAACACCACCGCCAAGGCCCTGAGAGACAAAGGCATTCTCGTCCTGGCTGTGGGGATTGCCGGTGCCAACAGCTGGGAGCTCTTGGCCATGGCAGGGTCAAGCGACAAGTACTACTTTGTAGAGACCTTCGGAGGCCTGAAGGGAATATTTTCCGATGTGTCAGCCAGTGTCTGTAACTCTTCAAAAGTTGGTAAGGACTGTCAGCTAAGTCTCTCCTAATTACTCGGGGGGGGGGGGGGGGCGGGGGGGGCGGGGCGCAAATGCGTGAGATACCAGCCAGTCACACCTGGGAACAAGTTTTCCTGGGAGGAGAGGAAGAGCCAACATTATGAGGTGGCTTTTCCATTCGTAGGATCCCAGAGTTGGACAGGCTTTCAAGGATATTTCATTTGCCTTCTTCCCCAACAGAAAAAACTTTTGAAAACACTTCTTCCTCCACCTTCTAACACTGGGAACTCCACTGTTTTTGAAAATGCTTCATTAGAACACGGGTCCACTTAGATGTCTTTCTCCCCAAAGTCACACTCTGTCTCCTCCTAAGGGCAGTCACCATTGCCTGAAGATGCTCCCTCCTCCAGACCAAACAAATTCACCAAAAATGCAGACTTAGGTATTGGGTCTCTGTGACAGAGGGCAGCCAGCACTGCTGTGTTTATCTTTCCTTTCAGGCAGGTAGGGATGTTGTGACTGTCTGTGTGTGTGTGCACATTCATCATGGTGTGACTGTGTGTGTGCATGTGCACACTCAACCATTGCTCATTCATTCAGCTGCCATTTTACACTTTTTATCTTGCTAGGCATGGTGCTGCGTACCTACGGTCCTAGCACTTGGAGGAAGCTAAGGCAGTTTGAGGCCATCTTAGATGAGGCTAGACCTCCTATGTAGTATGACCCTGCTCACATCCTTCCCACCCCCCAAAAGTGAAAGAAAATTCTTAGACTTTTTCCCCTAAGGTCTTTTGTCTTAGTTAGGGTTTTACTGTTGTGAACAGACACCATGACCAAGGCAACTCTTCTAAGGATGACATTTAATTGGGGTTGGCTTACAGGTCCAGAGGTTCAGTCCATTATCATCAAGGCAGGAGCATAGCAGCATCCAGGCAGGCATGGTGCAGGAGGAGCTGAGAGTTCCACCTGTTGTCCAAAGGCAGCTACAAAATACTGACTTCCAGGCAGCCAGGATGAGGGTCTTAAAGCCCATGCCCACAGTGACACACCTACTTCAACAAGGCAACACCTCCTAATAGTGCCACGCCCTGGGCCAAGCATATACAAACCATCACAGTCTTCCTCAAAAGAGACAGAATTTGCTTTCCAAAAAGGAAGACTAGTTGGTGGGAAATCATATAAGCAATTTTGTGTTCTAAAAAAATAATAAGAAATAAAGTATTTTTATTATAGAGCAATCACTGTTGGTCCACATGTGGGTGTAGTTCTTTTTCAAAATGTTTTAGCTTTTCTGGTTTTGTCTTGTTTGTTTGTTGTGAGTTTTACTCCTTAGGAAGTAGCCACTAGCTTTTTCTCTGGCAAGCTAACAACCTCTGTTTTTACTAGAAACGAGGACCACTCTTAGCTTCCTTTGTTGACCAATGCCTAAAATTTTATCTATCCTTCTCTCCTTCTCTGTGCAAGTTGACAACTGCACCTTTTGACTGAAGCTTTCCCCATGAAGCAAGAAAGGCTGTGAAGTATGGGCCAGGAGCAGGGCATTGCGATGAGCTCATTAGTCCCTGAAGGATTTATTTGCCATATCTGTTGTCCTCTCCCTTATCCGGACTGTAGGAAATCTGCCACTTTTACCCTTTCCTGAAACTACACTGAGCATTAGCTTGAGGCTCAGGAGGTACTTAGAGAGTGAGAACGATGGCGGAACAAGTGTGAGAACCTGAGTTCAGAGCCCAGCCCCATGTAAAAAGCCAGTTGTGCCTGTAAGCCTAGCTCCATGGAGAGCCGAGACAGGAGGGTCACTGGTGCTCACTGGCAGCAGCCTAGCTGCAATTTCAGGGAGACCCTGATGTCCCACTCTGGCCTTCATGAATGCGTGTACATAACCACACACCTATGCACTAATGTACACACACACCGTACATACACACACACACACACACACACACACACACACACACACATAATTTTAAAAATTAAGTTGGGTCAGTGTTGGGAACCCTGGAATTTCAGTGACAGGGCTTAGCATAATGTTAAAGGATACAGATAAGTGTGTGCTAGGCATGACTTATCTATTGGCAGCAGCCTCCTTTGTTCTGTTTGTTTTGAATTTGCTACAATAATGAAACAGAACTATCTCAGACTATATTGCACTATGTGTTTGAAAATACTCTTTTTCTTAAGCTGGTATTTGTGCCTCCATACACCAGAGAGAGGAAGCTGATGAAAGAGGAAGGCCAGATGGAGATCAGAAAGCATGCTTTTTAACAATTTTCCCCAATAAACCAGAAAAAAAAATTTATTGGACCAACTGGACCAGAGAAGCCAAGTCAGTAATACAGATCATCTGCTTCTATTTGAATCTCTGTGTGGATACGTGTTAATGTTGTTTGCTGTGCTACTATGGTCCCGGCCGTCTGGAAAGGTTAGGACACGATTGCAGATGCTGAGAGAAGCTCAATTGTCAGTCCTCTGGCATGTCAAAACAGAAAATGGCAGACGACCAAAGGGACAGAGCCAAGAGCAACAGGACAGGATGGGTTAGCGGTGCATAAGTCCCGCTGCCTTTATGAAAGGATCATTTGTATTTATTTATTCTCCAATTAATATGACCACAGAGTAGCATAAGATAAGAAACCACTTTCAAACTGCTCTTTTTGCAGAGCTGCAGATGTTTACTCCTGGTGGGTTAAAGCATAGCTCTGGTCTTATCTCATTTCCTTTCCTCTCTGTAGATTGTGAAATTGAAAAGGTTGACCTTGTATTCCTCATGGATGGTTCAAACAGCATCCATCCGGATGACTTCCAGAAGATGAAGGGGTTTTTGGTGTCGGTCGTTCAAGACTTCGATGTCAGCCTCAACAGAGTCCGCATAGGCGTGGCACAGTTCAGCGACAGCTACAGGTCAGAGTTTCTGCTGGGGACGTTCACCGGGGAGAGGGAGATATCCACCCAGATTGAGGGCATCCAGCAGATCTTTGGATACACCCACATCGGAGATGCTCTCAGGAAGGTGAAGTATTACTTTCAGCCAGACATGGGCAGCAGGATCAACGCAGGTACCCCCCAGGTGCTGCTGGTCCTCACAGATGGCCGGTCCCAAGACGAGGTAGCTCAGGCCGCCGAGGAGCTGAGACACAAAGGTGTGGACATCTACTCGGTGGGCATCGGGGATGTGGATGACCAGGAATTGGTCCAGATCACGGGGACCGCGGAGAAAAAACTGACCGTGCATAACTTCGACGAGCTAAAAAAGGTGAAGAAAAGGATCGTTCGGAACATCTGTACCTCAGGTGGTGAGAGCAGTTAAGTATTGAGTTCTTCATTTTGATTTCCCCACTGCCTCCACTGACATTTTCCTCTGACTGTTTACTTCCCCCCGGGGGCGGGGGAGGGGCGGGCGGCTCGTTGGAGAGAATTTAGATTTGTGCCTCTGGATTTCAATTTGAACTTTTTTCACAGATATGAAGGGTGTGTGTTTTGTGAACCGTGGAATGAGAAACAGAGAAATAGAGACCCTGTGGCTTCTATTCACACTGTCTCCCAGGGGGAGCATGGCTCTTCTGTGAATAGAGATGCCTGACTTTAGAAGACTCAAGAGGGAGAGAGAGAGAGGCCATTGTTCACAATCCAGCTGCTTTCTGAGATTGAAGAATATGTCACAGAGAAAATGATCTCTCTGATGGATTTTGGTTGCCTGGCAATAGGTTTACAGTGTGAGCAATGATCCCATATAGGTAGTATGGGGAGAGATCATCTCTAGGTCTATACCTTTACTCTGAAAATTTACCACAGAAATTAATAATTATCTTCTTAAGAATGGCCACATTTGGGGTCTGGAGAGCTCAGTCAGTCAGTGAAGTTCTTGTGTGCAATCACAAGGACTTGAGTTTGACCCTGCCCCCAAGACCCATGTCAAACAGCCAGATGTGGTGATACATGGTTGTAATCCCAGGCCTGGAAAGACACTGACAGGAAGACGCCTGGGGCTTGCTGGAAAGTGAGCCTAGCCTAGTAAATTAGTTACAGGCCATGTGAAACTTTGTATCAAAAAATAAGATCTGTGGTACCCAAGGGTACCCAAGGGAATGAATGACAAAGAGGTTGACCTCTGGCCTCTAGGTTCATGGAGACATACACATACATGCACACATGTACACACATACACACACACACACACAACACAGAGAGAGAGAAAGAGAGAGAGAGAGAGAGAGAGAGAGAGAGAGAGAGAGAGAGAGAGAGAGAGAGATCATTTTGACACTTTCCTGGTAGGTGGAATATTGGTGATTATTTTGAATCCTCACGGTAAACATGAACCACCGGACTCCCACCCAGGAAAGGAAAGCCACCGGACCATTTAGAGGCAGCCGAGACAGAAAGTGTGACTACACATCGCTGTTCCATGCCGTCTGTTCTTGGACGGGTTGCTTCTCAGCATTGAATGTTTTCCTTTGTGGAACGGGCATGAGCATCGCCTGGTTCAAAGCAACGTGGGGAGGCTCTCCGGAGATGATCCATACTCACACCTAACTCTGAATTGGCCTGTCCCGCTGAGGAATTCTGAAGTCCCTCTGTATTAGTCAGGGTTCTCTAAAGGAACAGAACTGATAGAATAAATCTCTCTCTTTATATAGAAAGGGGATTTGTTAGAGTGACTTACAAGCTGTGCTCCAGCTAGTCCGATGATGTCTGTCTACTGACGAAGTCCAAGAATCTGGTAGTTGTTCATGTCCAGTCCTTGAGGCTGGATGTCTCAACTAGTCTTCAGGATATGCTGGGGTCCTGAAGGACTAGGTTCTAATGCCAGGGAAGGAATGGATTTGCTAGGCAAGGCAAAGAGATGGGGGATGGAGGGGAGGAGAGAGAGAGAAAGAGACTTTCTTTCTTCCATGTTCTGTATCTAGGCTGCCTCCAGAAGGTATGGTCCAGGCGCTTCTTTCTACCTCAAAAAGCTGGGATTAAAGTGGGTTTGCCCACTTCAAATGATTCAATTAAGAAAAAAAAATTCTTCTATACCCAGCAGCTTGGGTTTTAGTCAATTCTAGATATAGACAAGTAGACAGGTAAGACCAGCCGTGACACCTCCGTGTTTTGCCTACCACTAACTCATTAAATGCATCCCTAAGGGCTGGATTTTCCCCTTAGCCACCTCATTGGAAGGACTGAGCCTCTTCTTGGTGATAATATGCCTACTCCACTATAACTCCAGAAACCTTAAGTTCCACCCAAGGTTATTTTACTTTCTAGCCTTCCATGAGCTGCTTACCTGTTGCAAGTGACAAGGTTACACGTGGTTGACATCGTCCCCACTGTTCCTGTTCCTTACTTTTGTACTACCCCTTTTCTCGGGCCTTGTCCCTCCTCTCTTGCTGACTCTGGCCTCTGGCCACTCTCGAATGTTCTGGGGGAAAGAGAAGGGTGAGAGGGACAGAACTGTTTCACTTGATGGCACTGGTGTTCTGACAGTGACCCCCACACAATGCTGAGTCCTGGAGGGGGAGCATCCGTTCAGATCTTCCATCCTATTATCCCTTCCAAAGCCAATTTTAGGGGAATGTGTGCACTGATGCTCCTTTGAGACGTGATTGGTATGTCTGGATTCTGGATGGTGTCTGCCCTTCCTCTTGGACCCGGAAACAGTTCCTTTTTACTGCTTATTCAGAGCAGTTCCATGGGCCACAATGGTAAATCAGCTATCCCTATAAACACTAGAATTCACAGTCCTGGAAATGGGCTCCCCTTTCACAGAAAGCACATGCAACCCTGGGTCTCATCCCTCCAATCTCCAGACTTAAGTTAACTCAAAGCTAATTTTTAAGTTACTCGAAGCTACTTGAGTTTCAAGTAAGTTCACAAGGAAGAGCACCCTTCCTCTTGGACTAAAGAGGAAATAGCTTCTCGTATGTGAGGAAACTCAGAGTACATCAATAGCTCTCTCCGAGTGTACTTTCCCAAGCTCCAGTCTTCCATCTCTTGTAAGAGCCCAGTGGGTGGGTCAAAGGTTGAATGTCATGAAGTTGGTTAGGGACTACTGTCTTTCTGCAATCTTGCTTTAGACCCTGTTCCAACTTTGGAATGTGTCTGATTATTCCAGCCAAATCCTTGACATTAATTTTCTATTTCACAAGAGATACTGATTTTAAATTATTAGGTTGAAAATTATCTTAGAACAGTTTAATTTCTACTTGAGTGCTTGAGAAAGATTTTTTTTTTTAAAAAAAAAAAGGGAATTATTAACTCCAAGTAGTGAGCTATTTTTAAAAGAAGCAGTTGTTATGCCAACGAGATGGCTGGGCCAGGAGGGGCACTTGCCCCCAATCCTGGCAGCTGAGCTCTGTTCTGGAACCCCCATGGTGTATGGAGGAAAACAGCCGCAGCAAGCCATCCTCCAACCTCATCCCCACGTGGTGCCCCATAATAAATACATATTTTTAATGTTTTCTTTTTAAATTAAGGAAACAATCATGAATACAAAAAGCTAAAGTAGTGTGTATTAAAATAAACCCAGAGTCATTAGTCCAGCAAACAAGAATTTGAGGCTTTTGTAGCCAAGCTGCGAGCTGAAGGCTGATGAGTCTGGAATGTGCACTGATAAAACTCCAAGGGCATGCCCACGTTTATTATGGGATGTCCTTTCTGAAATGGTAAAATCCTCCCAACCACAGGGGTCAGGCAGCGGATTGGTGTGTTTCAAAGTCGGCCAGGCTTCAATCTGTGCACTTGTTCGGCTTGTTTGTTGGTTGGTTTCCCGTTTAGGTTTGGATGCAGGGATTGACCGCATGCATGGCAGGGAAGCATCACTGGGCTACACCCCAGCCCCATCTCATCTACTTGCACATGAAATGTGCCTAAAGTTGGAGACACAATTACCATTTGAGTCTTCGTTTTCCCATACAAAGCCTGAGCGTGCTTAAGTGTCTCCCACTGTGCACAGTGATCCAAAGCATTAGCAGCTGTGTGGAAATGCCCCTGTATAAATGTCGTCTTTCCTCTTTCACCCAACAACTGCCAACAAGTCCACTTTTCCCACTGAGATGTTTTCTTCAAGACCACAGTCACCTAATCTGAGTAATGTACCTCAGCCTGTCAACAGTGTTTCTTGGTTTTCCCCCTGCCTTTATTTATTTATTGTGAGTATTTGGAAGGGGTCACACACGGCACAGCAAGCCTGTGGAGGGCAGAGGACAGCAGGAGTCATTTGTCCCCTCCCCCGTATGGGTTGTGGGAATTGAACTTGGACTATCAGGCTTGGCAGAAGTCCCCTTCCCACTGAGCCACCGAAGTGGCCCTCAATGGTATTCCTTTTCCTCTCTTTAATTTATTCTCTCTTGTCACATTCTGACCACAAGCTCCCCTCCCTCCCCTTCTCCTCCAGATCTACTCCTCCATTTCCCTTCAGAAAAAGAAGGAATAACCCCCCTTCCAGGGATATAAATAAAAAATGGCATAACAATATGCAATAAGACTAGGGATAAACCCTCATCTCAAGGCTGGATGAGGCCACCCAGGAAAAGGAAAAAGGTCCCACAAGCAGGCAGAAGAGTCAGAGAGATCCCCACTCCCACAAGTAGGAGTCGCACAAAATCCCCAAGCTGAACAACCACAGCACATATGCAGAGGGCCTGGAGCAGACCCATGCAGGCTCCATAGCTGCCCTTTCAGTCTCTGTGAGCCCATAGGCACCCTGCTTTGTTGATTCTGTGGACTGCTTTCTGCTGTCCACGTTCCCTCTGGCTCCCGGGACTTCTCAGTATTAATACTGAGAAGTCACTACCATCAATTCTAAAGGCCTTTACAAATAAAAGGGTCTGGTGATTGTGGCAGGCAGGTCCCCTCTCATCCAATGTGTCCTTTTGTATTTTTGAGACCTATTATGTCTCAATTTTTGTGGTCAAGGAAAGAAAATCATCTCCCATCTCCAAGCTGGCCCTGATTTCCATGTGGCTGATGGAAGACCACCGCCTCGGGCAGCATGACCACCTCATGCTTCCCTTTGCTGTTCCATCCCCACCCCAACCTCGTTGCCCCCACTGTGGCTGATTTCTTAATTTCCTTTGCTTTCGTGGCTCCTTTCCTATTCTCAGCCCTGTGACCCTAGTTTAACTCTTTGTGACTTCTGTTTGAAAATCAACCTTATCTTCCCCCTGGCTCACTTCTCAAACTACCCCTGCCCCCAGTGGATTTGAATCACCACTGGCAGATTCCCTTTGAAGCATGTCCTTAGTGGAGTTCCCCAAATATCCTAGGCACATCTGTCCTTAGAGCCTTTGGGACCAACGCACAAGCACTCTCTTTCCTGCTTCGCCTTGTCCGGCACTGCACTTAGGCATGTATCTGCTCGGCCTGGACTTCCTCACCAACTTGTCTCCCTTTGATCATATTGTGGAATCATTTGCCAAGTTTAATTAAACATGAGGAACTTAGATTGTGTTTTTGGCATCTAGATGAAATGTTTTAAAAGCTCAGTCTCTGTAGGGAATTACTCCAGGGCCTGTTGGTATCATTACAGTGTCTCTGCTGGTGTATATGCCTTTTCAAATTGGCAGTGGGCTGGCTTTGTCACCTGGTTTAATGTTGACGGGTTAAAGCACTGTTAGTCTAAGGAGAAGTGCACGTGAGAGTTCTGGAAAAGTCACATGATGACTTCTGATGCTTCCTGTCTCTGCCTCCATCTTGTTTTCTGAGTAGCCAAGAAGAGGGTCAAAGACAGCGAAGTCGAAGTTCAGCCATCTAGACTTTTTGACAACATTAAATCTCTGGGTGAAATTGGTGACCAAGTAAGGCTTTCCTTTTTCCACACTCAGATCTTATCTTAAAAAGAGACTTAAGTCACCAACCTTTGTTTTAAGTATTGAATTTGGTTTTGTTGTGGTTGCTTCAGAGACTTAAAAATATCCAACTGATCAATGTGTGTGGGAGATGGCATGAAGAGGCATCCCTGAACACACATGGACACACCTACACATGCAGACACGTACAGACACACAGACATACACACATGTACACACACATACACAGACACACACAGAGACACACATGGACACACTTGGACACACACACACATACAATCAGGTCTGAAAACTGATTTAAGCCAAGTACTTCTTTTTACTTTACCAAGCAAGCCACATGTGTTGAGAAGGCAGGCTAAGGTAGGAGTGAGTTTAGCTGCTTAGACATTCATGAAAGAAGAGCATGTGTGCTGTAAGATTTTTATCCTCCTTGAGTTATCTGCCTTTAAGGCACTCAGCTTAAAATACCAAGCCCATCCAAATGTCTTCAGTGTTGAAACTTCCCTGGAGTTCATAAGGCAACAGCAAAGACCTTTAAATGCTACACATCTCTGCTCTAAGTCTCTAGAACCCCAGATGGCAGTGCCTTGCTCCCCAACTGGCTGAGCTCCCAAAGGCAGTGCCAACTTTGACACGGACAAGATGGATAATTGGATTATTAGTCTCTTCTTCACCTGTAGGACTTAAAGCAAGATCTAAACGATTCTTTTCTTTGAACATTGACTTCCTCTCTGTGTGGATGTTAAAGGCAATCCAAATTGACCCATGCTTCTAGAAAGAAAATTGATCAAAACTTTTCTGTGACTTTCTAAGGTTCTAAATGACTTTTCTCTGTTCAAATGTTTTTACTTTCCTCTTGCTCCTATTATAATTTAACATTTGTCAGTGACCTCAGTTGTTAAGCAGTGCTGTAAGTGTTTTAGAATATTATCATATCCACAGGGTGCTTTAGAGACAGAACATATTACAGTGTATTTATAATGACTAGAATAGAATCGTTTAGCACTTTCATTGTCAGAGAATCGTCCAGATTTTATGCCAACTGAAAGACATGTTTATGCTTCTATAGCTTATAGAAAAATGGCTGTGTGGTTCTTTCCTGATCCGTGTCTCCCCTGCTTTCCACTTTATGGCTACAACAGAAATAAGACTTCTTGGTCCCTAGACCCTGACATGTATCAGAGTACATTAGTATAGTATTAGTCTAACAAGATTCGCTTTCCCCTTGGATCCTAGATTGCTTTGTGGATGTCGTGGTTGGATTTGACATCTCAAGCCTGCAGAGAGGGCAGACTCTGCTCGAAGGTCAGCCTTGGATGGGATCCTACCTCCAAGACCTCTTACGTGCCATCAGCTCCCTCAATGGGGTAAGCTGTGAAGTGGGCACAGAGACTCAGGTGAGCATAGCTTTTCAAGTGACGAACGCTATGGAAAGATACCCTTCCAAGTTTGAGATCTACAGTGAGAACATACTAAGCAGCCTGCAGGGTGTGACCGTGAATGGCCCGTCTCGCCTCAACGCCAACCTGCTGAGTTCTCTGTGGGATACGTTTCAGAATAAGTCAGCTGCTCGTGGGAAGGTAATGTGGCTTTAGTTTGTGTGTCAGTCTGCAGTTTTCAGTGAACTTGTGGCTAACTATTTTCTTTTTCTCCTCATTTTTCTAAAACCTACCCTAGGTGGTCCTTCTATTTTCAGATGGACTGGATGATGGCATTGAGAAACTTGAACAGAAGTCTGATGAACTCAGGAAGGAAGGTACTGAATGTGGGGGATGGGCAGGAACAGGGTTAAGTGTTTCCTTATTTAAGTAGGGTTTTATTTTGTAGCCCAGGCTAACCTGGAGGTGTAACCCAAATGGGTTTCAAGCTCAGGGTAGCCCTCTTTCAGCCTCTTGTGTGTTAGGATCACAGGTATGCACCACTATGCCTGGCTGCTTACTAATTTTATAATCTCAGAAGTCAACTCTGGCTGCTTTATTTCCAGGTACCTTACTGACCCCTGAATTTCTTACCAACTCCAGTCAACCCCAGTTCTTCTCTGTTGAATGGGCTCGGTAGAGCAAAGGTCCTCTCAGAAAAGTTTGGTCTCTCACTGCCTCTCCTGGTCCATGGGTCTAAAACAAGACATAAACTATGGCCCTTGCTTCACCTCCTCTTAGGATTTGCTCTTCAAAACCTTTCCTGGAGGATGTGCTTTCCTATCTCACCCTGCATTGTTTAGCATTGCTACTTTGTCACATGCGAGTGACAGGAAGAGTCTCCTTAACCAAGAAATGTGATCATTGGAAGACTCCTTCTAACACTAACCATTTCCAGACTTGCAAGCTTTTTTTTGTTTTTGGGCAAGTGGCCTTGGGTGTTGGGGTTTTATAATTAGTTCCTTCCTTCAGAGCACAGAAGGACCAACCATGATGCTTATGTAGCCTCAAAGCTCTGGAGCCAGGCATCTGGCTTTTAGAACCATCAGCCAGTCTGACTTCTTGTTGGGTCCAATGAAAATATGGGTCAGTAGAGGCAAAAGCAACCATGTGTTCTGACTTGACTGGAGCAGGACCAGCCTCCCAGAAGTGGATACTGCTTCTCTTCCATCCACATCTCCGCTGCCAACAGGATCACCCACCTGTCAATCACTCAGAGCTATGTTCTCTGAAGAATTACTATTGGAAAGTTACTCCCCATTTCACCCTTGGGCTGTACAAAGAATTGGATCTTGGTTTCAAGTGACACCAGGGCTGTGATTTATACTCCAGAACTGTCCAAGGTCAAGTTCAAAGCTAGGTTATTGTTCATGTTCTGCATGAGCAATCTTTCCTTCACCCCCTTTCTTCTGAGAACTTTTCAACACGTTGTGTCTAAACCCTTACCTTCTTAGGCTCCACTTCTGGGAGCCTGCTCTAGTACACCTGCCTCTCCAGAATCTGTGGTTTCTGCTCAGTTCTCTCCTTAACCTTAAACAAACTACAGAGTTCTCTAGATTTACAGCCATATAGAGAAGGCTTTTATTTAACCCTCTATCGGCTGAAGCTGCCTTCTCTTTATTCTATCAAATCTTGGTCCTTGTTTATGAGCTCTAAACAGATTTTAATTAACATTGAGGACGAGGCTTTGAGGCACCTGGTTTGAGAGAACAATTTTGTTGTCATCCTTGAGATTTTAATTATTTCAGTCCTTTGCCTGTGTGAGTCTGTGTATAGGGGAGGGAGATAGTATCTCTTGCCAATGGTGTTAAAAGCCTCTTCTGGGAAGCATTTCAGAATGTCTAGAATTCTAAGACCATTCTTTCTCCATCTCCTAGGAAAGACATAGAAAATCTGTATCAATTTCAGAAGATACACACACACACACACACACACACACACACACACACACACACACACATATATATATATTCACACATATATATTCCTTAGAAATTTAGAATCTTTGAGAAAGGGATAAAGGAATGATGGTAGTAGTATCACATAGACCTCAATATGGACAAGAAGTACCCCTGTCCCTAGATGCATATGTGTGTGTATTATATATGTATTTAATATATATTCATATATATGTGTATATATATATATATATATGTTCATTGATGATCTCTTGACCTAGGCTGCTTTAGTTCAAGACCACATACTATCATAAAGACCAGTCAGTCGTCATGCAACAAGACAAGATGAGAAAGAACTGATAGCAGTGTGTAGCTCTATAATTTATGCATGTAGTTTGGGGTTTGAATCTGTTACGTTTTAAAAGTCAAATGCCCTGGAGTTTCCTCATAAAGTGGTTCTTCCTTCTCACCACTTTTGAAGATTTTTTTCTTCCTTGATTCACTTTTAGCAACTGAAGACATTGCACTCAAGGCTGTGACTCATGTAGTGAATGAGTCTGGAGGGAGCATGATTGAATACTCCAATTCTGAGAATCATACCCATAAATAATAGTTCTATGCATATTTCCTACATGTCATGATCCCCCGGATCTTGTAACGCTCACATTTTCACACTTCCTGAAGTTTGTAAGGGAAAGCAGATGTGACAATACTTTTATAAATAGATCCATAAGCACGCCTTCCTCGTAGGTCATGCCTAACTCAGCTGCATGGCATTGCTGTCCCAGCCCACCTACAGACTCACTCTTCTCTGTCCCCCTTCTTAGTTTAGAAGGGTGACCGGCCGGTTATTTTAGTTTGTCTGGGACAGGGCAGGAATTTTACAGAACTAACGCCAGGATAGTCTCAGGCAAACCAGAACAAGCTGGCCATCCGATTTAGCCCTTTCTTCCTTCCTTTTCTTCAGCTAACCACTGTATCAGCCTCTCCTCCAATCCAATGGAAGCCACTACTGCACAGCCCCCACCCCACCCCACCCCCAACCTCACTCCCTTACTCTCATTCAAACCACACGGTTCAGACTTACCTAAGAAGGGACCTTGACTATGGGAAAGCCCTTGAGTATTTCCTTATCTGCTTTGGTATTTACCTCTCCAAATTCCATCCAGATTGTGTCACCTGCGTTTGCGTTTGCAGGAGAATGAGAACATGCAGCGTTTTCCTTGGTTCCATGGTTATGGCTTCTGTACGTTTTTTTTTTTTTTTGTTTTTTTTTGTTTTTTTTTTTTTTTTTTTTTTTTGCTAAAGTGTCCTTGAGTGCAAGACTTTGGAATTAGGCTCTGGATGAAAGCCTAAGGAGACCAGCAAGTCAAGAGCCTCAGTTCTCTAAGCCTCTGTCCTCTTGTCTGTAAAGTAAAATATGATTTGAATCATATCTGTGTGCCTAATAGGATACAAATAAGATAATGCATGTAAATCATTTAACTGTCTCCCAGCACACCACAGTTATGAAAGAAAGCTAATATAGGTTTTATGTAGAATGGTTGCCAGACTCCTTAATACTTGGTTTTCAAAACCAGTCACTGGCAAGCAACCCTAACCTAAGCCATCACGTTTATTTGAGATATTCTGATCTATAAAATTCCAAGGCTTATGAGATGCTACTCTCAGTGAACATTTGTTTCCACTTAAAGTTACAACTAGAGCAACAGTTCCTTATAAGGGCATTGGAATCCCCCACCTTTCACGTATTTGTGTGTGTGTGCGCCTGCTTTTTGTTTATGTGTCCCACCTGTGTGCAGGGGCCTTCAGGGACCAGAAGAGGAACTGTGTGTGTTACAGGTGGAGTCAAGGCACCATATAGGTGCTGAGAACCAAACCCAGGTCCTCTGCAAGAGCAGCAAGTGCTCTAAACTGCCGAGTCATCTCTCTTGCCCTTAAACACACATTTCTGTTTCTGTTTACATGTTTGTTTTTGTACACAAAACTGGGGCTTGAATCCAGGCATCACACATGCTAGGCAACTGCTCTGCCTGGGAGGTTTGTTTAAATACACATTCAGGTTCAGTAGATATGGACTAAGGTCTAAGATCCCCTATTTCTTCTTAAACTGATCATCTTCTCCTGATCATCTTTGTTTTATTGAAAGATGCTACTCAATGTGGGTGTCTATCTCAGGAAAGTCTGCACTTCTGAGGAAGCTCCTAGGTGGTTCTGACATTGTGGCTTTAATAACCTTCCACAAAGCGTTTTTTAAAAAGTTAGAACATTCACTTTCTTGATGTATGGATTCCAAAGCACTTGGGCAAGCCATGTGGATGGATCTTTGGTTAACTCGCTGGCTCACTTCAATCAATAAGCTCTGAAATCCTGCCATTTTGCACCCCCAGCTTAATTCATTTAGTATTGTGCCATTATTTACTAGCATTGCATCATGGGATTAGAGGACATAGACAATGGAGAGCAGCTGTGGACTAAGGCTAGTGGTTTGAGTCTGCCGAATGATTTAAGAGACGCAAGCCCACTTCACCTGGAGGATGTGTTGAACAGGCCTGAATGCCCTCATAACCATTGCTGTGGATGGAGCTGCCGATTCCAGTGACCTGGCGGACCTCCTCTACATTGAATTTGGGAAAGGATTTGAATACAGGACACAGTTCACAATTGGAATGAGGAACCTTGGGAGTCAGCTGTCAAGGCAACTAGTAAGTGACTCAGAAAAAGGCTGGAGGGTTTAAGCAAATGCCCCACCACTGGGCTGGAGTCTTAGTTCCAAAAGTTTAACCCTTTGGTTTTCTAGTATCCAGGTTTAATTTTGCTGAGTATGGATTTGAACTAATGCTGACCTTTTAAGTAAAGATGAGATGGGCCTTTATGAATTTAGGGAACATTCTAAGAACATGGTGTTTGAAGGACTATATAGTACAGTGGGGCAAAGTATGTTTGACAGACACTCCTGGGACCAACGAAGTGGCAAGAGGAAGAATAAACACTTAAACAGCACCACCTGTGCTTGGCCCACGAGTCTAGTGGACCAAGATGAACCTGAGATATGGACAGGTCCGTGCTGTTTCCTGGGCCAGCAGGTTCGCAGGATCCGTGCGGCTCTGAGCATCACAGCTCGTGGTGCTTCTAATGTTCAAAGTGTACTATCTCCCTCCAGCACAGCTTGTGAATGGCAGCCCAATTACTGCGGAGGTCAAGCAGAGCAACAAAGGCTGCTGGGAGTGTGGGAGGAGCTAGATCTCGTGGGCCTCGCTGGTGGGCTTTCTGAGTGAGCGAGGGATTTTCCTGGGCTGTCTCCTCTCTGCCAGACTGTCACGCTCTTGTTCTGTGTTTACCGTCTCATGCCTACAGAAAATGTGTCTTTGCCATGTTATTTTTAAAATACAAAATAATTTTGTTTGGGTCATCACATAAAGAGAATATTCTCATGCTCACACCCTCTGTAGCAAATGGTTCTAAAATGTTGGCGTGCAACTGACATTTCCAAAGTCACATCCGAACTCTCCTAGATGTGTTTTCAGGGGACGCTGTTCCAAGCAGTGTTTCAAAGTACCCAGTCTGATGCTACAAACAAGCTGAGATTTTATAAATGGAGCCATGAGAGTACAGCATGCCTTCATTTTACTGAGCAAAGCACGTGGGGCAGACTATGTAGGGTGATCAACGGTGAGCAAAAGCTAGGGTGAGGCGTGTTGACAAGAGGCAATCCCCTTAATGGTATGCAGTGAACTGGTCATGGCTGAAGTGATGCCGTTTGTAGAGGTGGAGCACTTGTGGGTTGATCAGGAATTCCTCACAGGGTAGATGGCAGGACTCAAAAGTGGGAGTAGACCTCTTAGCGATGATAAGAGGGCTTCTGCCACTTCGGACCCCACAGTGAAGCTCATGTGTAGGATTTGGGGATCAATGCTACCGAATAATTATTGTCCTGTTCCCCGAAGATCAATGTTGCAGAGAGGACCTGCTGCTGTCTGCTCTGCAAGTGCACAGGAGGGGACGGCGCCATGGGGGATCCAGGCTCAGCAGGAAAAAAGGTGACTTTATCTCAGACTTACAGCTCCTACCATTTGAACTGCAACATGCCTTTCAGATATGAGCTGGGGTGGAAATAGAGAGGTTTTGCCTGCCAGATGGAGCCTCGGGAGGATGTTGCCCATTTATTGTAATACCCTTCTTCCCATGTCAGATTAGATAGTTGCCATTTTCCTTGGTCTTCTTGATTAGAATTGTTTGGAAGTTCTTCCAGGAGTTTTAAGAGACACAGTCATCAGGACGTTTGATGAGCCCAGTGCTCAACCAGAGATGGTAGTGCAGTAGAACCCAGTGATCCTCACACTGAATGATGAACGCTTTTTCCACACCAGTAACCCACTTCAGCTTTTCCTTTTGATCTTGGCAGTGACATTCAAATCAAGTCAATCTTGTATATGGTCTGCAGAAAACCACTGCCATAGCAACGAATGTGACAGTGTTGCCATCCCTGGGCATATATACAGAAGTCTAGTTTTGTTTGTTCATAAGACTAATTCATATACTTCCTAAGGGAACATTATATATCCTTGCATAAGAATCCTATTTCAGGCATTAGGACATGTTCAAATATGTCCAGACTCACGATGGGACGCATTTAATGATCTTAATACTGCTCCTGTACATATGGGTTGGATTTGTGACCACCATGCCGTATTGCTCCCACTACCACCACCACCACTAGAGCTCTGCCACTGAGAAACCTTTGAACTAATTGTTTCTGGAAATGCTTACACCTCATGGAAGGAGGATACTAGAATTTAAAAATATATCAAGAACCAGAATAGAAAGAAATGTGTGTGGCCTGGTTTTCTATGTATAGCAGTAGGTCCCCCAAAAAGAAAGGGTTATTTTGATGAGACTAGAATGAGAATTCCAGTCTGCTAAGAACAAATATATTTGTCTAGAGAGGAATGTCGACTCTGTTGGTATTCCTGAAGACAGTGAAGGTCAGTGCACTATCACAGGTGTACACATGTGTGCACACGTATGTGTTCACACTCTTGCATACACATACGAGCTACCACCCTGCATACATACATACATGCACATATTCATATGCATGCATGTATTCGCACACATGCTCTCACACATCCATATCCACAGTTGTTCCCCCACATGAATATCTAGATACTTGTGTGGAGATTTCCTTTCTTTTTGTTTGTATTAACGCCACTAGCTTTTGGTTCAGAGAGCCAGGGGCATTTTCAAACTCTCCCGTTGCGCATGAAGTCTAACCTCCAAGCAGTGGATCTGCCCTACGGACTCTCATTTCCTAGTCTATGGAGTGCTCATGTTCTCTCCTCTTTCCTTTTTTTTTCAGGGACCCCCAGGATTCAAAGGCAGTGATGGCTACCTCGGAGAGGAGGGCATTGCTGTAAGTCAAGACCCTTTACAGCTCGCCTATCCCTACAAACATAAGAAGGAAACAAAGACCACACTCTGAGGATTCAGATGCAGTCTTGGGTCTTTCCTGACCCTCCTTGTGCCTGAGAAACACTTCTTCTTAGAGGTGGTTACCCACCTACACTGCACAGTTAACTTGGTGTGAAAGGTAGTTTCTCTGCCTTAGGAGTCACACCCCTGCCAATTGCCCAGGTCATTTAGTAATTAAACCAATGCACCACATAATTTATCAGAAACCTTTCCCTCCCTCCTTCCTCCTCCCCTCCCTCCTCCCCTCCCTCCTCCCCCTCCCTCTCTCCTTCTGTCCTCCCTCTCTCTCCACTCTCTCTCCTTTCCTCTTTCCTCCTTCTCTCCTCCCTCCCTCCTCCCCTCTCTCTTTTTTAAATATTTATTTATGTACGTGAGTACAATGTTGCACTTTTCAGACACACCAGAAGAGGGCATAAGATCCCATTACAGATGGTTGTGAGCCACCATGTGGTTGTTGGAAATTGAACTCAGGACCTCTGGAAGAGCACTCAGTGCTCTTAACCACTGAGTCGTCTCTCCAGCCCCCTCCTCCCCTCTCTTCTCCCTCCCTCCTCCCTTCCTCCTCCCCCTCTCCATCCTCCCTCCTCCCCATCTCCCTTTTCTCCCTTTCTTCTCCTTCCTTTTTTCTTTTTATGCATCCAGTTATGCATTCGTCTGACAGTACATATTTAAGCTTCTTACTGATCACTTCATTGTTTCCAAAAAAAAAACCCACTGATGCACATATCCAATGCATATGCACCCTAGCAGTGTAAGTACCCCAGAAATGAGAAAAAAAATAGATACAGAACAAAAATAACTTAGGGACCTTTCCACACTAGTGAGAAGACAAACAAGGGAAGTGTGTCCAGCTGTTCTACCCGTGACTGTGCTGGAGGCACAGGGAGTTGACGGTATTGAGCAAGAATAGAAACCTAGTGGCTTGAAGGCCAACCCGGTTGGAGTTGACCCTGAGAAGAAAAAGTTACAAAACAATGGGTAACACTTGGGCAGACACATGGAGGATAACAAGGCGTTCCTCCGGCTAAAGTATGTGGGAAATCTTATTCTACCCCAAAGGGGAACCATGTGTTCAAAACAGTAATGGAGTCAAAGGGTTGGGACTGGGGGTTGGCAGAATGGCAGGTGGTCAGTGTGGCTGGACAGTGTAGAAGTCCCCTGAAGAAGATGCACTGGTGTCTAGCTGTGGACAGTGAGTGAGGGTGAGCAAAGGAGCAGGACCAGACAGCATCATGGGTAACGATGCTCAGACCGAGGTCTTGGGTCAAAGTCTTAAAGTCACAGGGACCGGGCAAAGAGTCCCGAATCTTAGCCTAGGGCAGAGTGAAGACACATGGTAAGGAAATTTAAAGGGAGCAATGTGGTGGCCACCTGGGGAAGGGGAAGCTCCATGCCGGCAGTGTGCGGATGGCGTCCAGAGCAAAGGGTTGTCATCGTTGTAGATCAGATTTACTTCCACTCTTTGTTTTCATAGGCTGGAGTCCCGGAATGTAAGTCATGAGCAGACAGATGTTTTCTTAAAAAACAAAACCAAAATAAAATAAAACCACTTGTCAGGTGTCCAGGACAGATCCCAGATCACACTAGCACACACTCATCTGGATGTGTGCTTTTCTGCTTTTCCTCAGGGAGAAAGAGGAGCCTCTGGGCCAATGGGAGAGCAAGGCACGAAGGGATGCTTCGGTGCCAAAGGGCCTAAGGTAAGGACTCTGTAAGCCCTACCTACGCCTCGCTGTGCTGCCTGTCGTCCTGGCAGCCCATTGCATTTCCCACACTCACACTGCTGTCCTTTCCATTTTCAGGGAACCAGAGGACTCAGTGGAGAAGAGGTAATGGCACCAGGCCCTGCATTTTATTTACCCTTCAGTTATCCAGAAATTCACATCTATCTATCTATCTATTTATTTATTTATTTATTTATTTATTTATTTATTTTTGGTATCAGCTATTTTATTTAAGGTTTTGTTTTGTTTTGTTTTTTGAGATTATTACAGTATTTCTCTCTTCCCTTTCTTCCATCCAAACCCTCTCATATAATGCTCCTCTTTCTCTTTCAAATCCATGGCCTCTTTTTTGTTGTTGTTGTTCATTGTTGTTGCAAGCCTATATGTACATGCATATAAAGACAGCCTGCTCAGTCTGTATAATATTCTTTGTCTATGTGTTTTCAGAGTTGACTGTTTAATGTTGGATGACCAGTTACTATACTCTTCTCTGGGGAACGCTATTTCTCCTGCTTGTATTCTTAGTTGACTATAGTTCTTTGTGTAGGATTGCGGGCTCTTTCCATTCATCCTGACATTTCTATTACTGTTATCCTTGTGTAACTCATGTTTATGGAGTCATGTTGGTGAGATTTTATGAGTGTAGCTTCTGGTGTTACTAGGAGACACAATCTCACAGCAAATCCTCTGATCTCCTGGCTTTCGCAATCCTCCTTTCCCACAATGTTCCTAAGGCCTTAAGTGTTTTGCAGGTGTATCCATTATGTCTGTGCTTCAAAACTCTGTGTTTTGATTGGTTGTGACTTTCTGTAATAGCCTCTGTCTGCTGCCTCTGTCTGTTGCCGCAAGGAAGTTTCTTTGATATGTGGGAGGTGTGAGGAGTACACTTACCTGGGGCACGAGGACAAATGTTTAGAGTATTGTTTGGGAGTTGCTAGATTAGTAAAATTGTGGGTTCTCCACCAAGATCCATGACTTCACTAGCACTGAGAGGCTGCCTAGGTCTCAAGTACCATGTTTTCATTCTTGTTGAGCAGATCTTAAGTACAGTTAGAGAGCTGTTGGTTACCACCAAGGTGTACATGCCACTACTGCGCCCTTAGAATTCTTGTGCCATGCTGGTCATGGTGGCTCATGGGTATCATAGCTGGCAAGGACGTTGGTTGTCTCCCGTCTTTGGAAGCTTACACGGTATGTTCTGGAACCATGAAGGCTAGTCCTCAGGGAGGAGGCATTCAGATCATTCCAGTTCTGCATCTCTGGGCTCTGGGTCTGAGATGGATGGAGTCCTCAGCAATAGGGACTTACCTTCCACCTCTGTGGGGCAGGCAAGGACAATAGCAATAGGCTGTATGTTTCAAGGATCTCCTGGCCAACAATTCAAAAAAGGGCTTCTTATGTCTGGTATTGGACTTATATTTAGGTGGGTTTTGGCTCTCACAGAGACCAGTGTCAGCCCAGATGAGAAAAGTTCACCAAACTATATATTTATATTTATACACTGAGTTACATATATTATAGGATCATTTTGGCAAATAGTTAATAATATTCCTTACAGCCTTAGCAGACATCCTTATTTGTATTTTGCCCACTTTCCTCCTCTTCCTGGATTTCCTTCCCTACCCCTCCCTAAAAAGCCCCCCTTTACCCATTTCCGATATCAGGTACCTTGTGCCCAGCTCTCTTCCTTGCCCTCCTCCTACCTTCTGTATTTGCCTCCTCTCCCCCAAGGATCCCCCTTTCCCATTTCCCTAATCAGATCGCTGAGAGCCTGCTATTGCCCTCCTGTTCCCCAACCTCCCTATCCTGGCAATGTCCCATTTATTCCCCTGGGTTCTGTAGTCACTCCAGGCTATTCACTCACATCTGAAGATTCAGGGTGAGGACCTCCAATGAGAGAGGGCACACAGCATTTGCCTTTCTGGGTCCAGGTTCCCTCCCTCACTAGTCTTTTCTAGCCCTGTCATTTTCCTGTGCAGTTCATGATGACATTTGTCTTTCTAGCTGACTAGTATCCTATAGTGTGTATGTGCCACAGTTTCATTATTTGTCAGCTCTCGGACATTTAGGTTGTTTCCATTTCCTAGCTATTGTGAATAGAGCAGCCCTGAGCATGGCCGAGCTAGTAACTATAGAGTATGATGTCCAGGCCTACCAAGGGGGTGTGGCTGGGTCATATGGTAGATTTTAGTTTTTAGCCTTTTGATAGTTCTCCACGTGGGTTTCCATAGTGACCACAGCAGTTTGCAATCTCAGCAGCAGTGAGTGAGGCTCCCCTTGCCCATCATTCCTTCTGGCGTTTGCTGTCCGTCATTTTGTTGGTATTTGGCATGCTGACTGGGGTACTATGAACTCAAAGTTGTCTTGATTTACATCTTACCTCTGCCTCTCGTTGCCAGACAGGCCTTGTTTATTATGACAGCTTCTATTACTGAAATTAATCTTCAACATTACCCAGGCATCGCCTAACAGAGGCTGTTGCCTGCCGCATAACCCCTGAGACTGTTTTGGGTTTTGGT
Source organism: Mus musculus (assembly GCF_000001635.26). Classification (NCBI taxonomy): domain Eukaryota; kingdom Metazoa; phylum Chordata; class Mammalia; order Rodentia; family Muridae; genus Mus; species Mus musculus. The sequence continues at coordinate 105,755,748 of NC_000075.6, read as the reverse complement.
TGTGGTGTTTCTGACAGATGCGCTCTGTGTTCTAATCACATCTGTCTCTGCAGGGTGAAGTCGGGGAAGATGGGCTTGATGGATTAGATGGAGAACAGGTACAACGCTCGCCTCCTGCCGCAGACGCCCTCCTCAGCTGGCTCTCATGGAGAAGATGAGAATTTGAGCTTTCCCTTCTCCATTTTCTAGGGTGACCATGGGATTCCTGGAAGAAGAGGAGAAAAGGGTGACGAGGGATCTCAGGTAAAGATTCAAAACACAGAAACTATGAGTCTGCATAGTTTATAAATAAATAAATAAATAAATAATTAAAACAACTGCCTTAGACTTGCTCATCGGCCGTAGCTACACCCTGACTAACTTAGGGACAAGTATTCATGAAGCCATCACATACAATGGTGAACGTTAATTTTCACGTGTCTGATGGGTTCTGCTATTCAAGGCTGAGCATGGCTACCCTCGACTTAGGTCTATACGGTGTACACATGTTTCTTGGCACATGGACCATGGCTTTTCTGTGGAGGGCAACTAGAAACACAGAAGGCCTCTCATGGCGCCTTGAGATCATGTACCTCTTCCAGCAACACTCCTTTCTCTTTCTCTTGAGTCCCATTGAGCTACACAGTCCTCAGTCTAGGGGAGGGGCCAGGCATGGCAGCATACACCCTAGATCTTAGCACACTCCTCAGGAGGCAAAGGATGGGCAGCTCTCCATGTTTGTGGACAACTTGGTCTGCATAGTGAGTTCCAAGCCAGCCAAGGTTACATAATCAGGCCCTATGTAAAACAAGATACACAGACTCTCACTCACACACACACACATACACACACACACACACAGAGAGAGAGAGAGAGAGAGAGAGAGAGAGAGAGAGAGAGAGAGAGAGAGAGAGAGAGAGAGAGAAATTGCCCACTATGCTTGGATCTCAGTTCACAGTTAATGTGAGAAATGACCGGATACGAGGAGGAAAAGGTATTGGGGCCATGGAAGGAGCTACCACATTAAGAATGGGGGTGTGCATTGGCTGAGGTCATGGTGTGAGGCAGCTGGTGAGAAAACACGGCTCTCCTTCCTTTCCATCTGGGACACAGAGGCAGCCACTCCCCCCTTAGGCTTCTGCTTGCTCCTCATGGTATGAGCAGTTGATTTTGAAATCTACTTTCTAGTTGTGAGATGTCCTTAGGCAAATGGCATGAACTTCGAATTTCCACTGCCTCTTTAAAACAAAAGATTAAAAAAAAAATCCTTTGTGGAAGACTGATAGTCAAACAAGGTAACAGATGTACCAGGAACAGAGTTCAGAGGGCAGTAAATAACAGAGGTCACCATGGGGTCACTAATTTGATGCCAAGAACTTTTATTTTTTAGTTTCTTATTCCAGATTTAAAACAACCTCAGTGGGAAAATATTTAATTATTCAAACCAGAGAGAGTCTAAGCCCTTTCTTTATGCTTATTAAGTTTACTAAAACCTCCCATCTTGTTCTTTGTTCTGGTCTGTGTTTAACTTTAGGGAAACCCAGGCAGGAGAGGGGCTGCCGGTGACCGTGGAGCAAAGGGACTGCGAGGAGATCCGGTAAGTGCGTGGGCCCTGTAGGCTGTGTATCGCAGGGCTCCCTTCCATAGCGGAGAGATGGTCCATTTCAAGGCACTATGGGCATACTTCTGAGCTTACAACTTTGAAGTCTTAACTGGAGAAATTGAATGCAGTCTCTTTGCCTCTATACTCACCATGTTCATTCTTGTGCCTCAGAGTTAGGAAGGAATTCTAGTCCACTCAACTAATTTCCTGAGCACCTCAAAATACAGAGCACAGAAGGAAAAACAAAAACAAAAACCAAAAGTCCTCTTTTTGTCTATTCTCCCAAGATTCTAGTTCTGTTGAGAATAGCAGCCTCATCTTCACAAGCCAAGGACTTGGGGAGGATTCTATCAGGCAACCGTCAGGATGTAGGATGTGAAGGTACCTGCTCATGTAAGGCTACGATCCAGCCAAGCAGGCACAGCACACATCCATGCATGAATACACCACGCCAGTGGAAGTCAGTGCCGTGGGCTTCCCTCAGCATGCTCACAATCAGCGACTCTAAGAACAGCCATGAACTAGGGCCTTTTTGAGAAATGAAAATGTTTGTTGACCTTTCTGGTGAGCTGTGACATGCATCAGTATAGCGCCCAGCTGTAAAAGTGTGGGCTTGCTCACTGGAAGGTGCCTGTGTGCTCATCACTTGGGTAAAGAAATAAAACACGCCCGAATTATTTGTGGGGAATAATAAAAAAGGTCCTGTCAACTCTCCCAGGGGTCGGACCATGCTTCCGTACTCCTGCTGCTGCCAACTCTCTCAAGCCCCCCACCCCCCGACTCCCCAGCCCCACAGCATCTGGCTCACTTGTTCCACGAGCCACTAGTTCCCTCTCTGCTATAATCCCCTGTAACCAGCAGTCCCACACTCTAGTAAACAAATAGATCTGAGGAAAATCAAGACTTTTAAGCTTATAGTTAACCAATTAGATTTATGTATCAATAAATCACAATTTACAAGATGCCAATAAACAATTTCAGAGCCAATTGATAATGATAAAGCTTTAACCCAATTATTCTAATCTTTTGATAACACCACGTTGGCCTACATTCTCCTCTCTCCTCCTGAGACCTCTCTGTCTTTCTGTCTCTTGTCTCTCTCTGCAACTCTTAGCTCTGCCTCCCTTTTCCCTGCCCAATCACAGACCTCCTCTGCACTAATGTAATTGGACAGAGAAAATCCTGTGACACCCCTTGTATATATGCTCCAGTCACTCACACCCTCCCCTGGGGTCATCACCGAACTAGCACTGGCCATCAGGTTTAACTGCCCCTGGGCTTCATGTGAATAGGATCATTGTATATGTGCTCTTCTGTTTCTGGCTGCTTTTGCTCCACTTCATGGTTGGGAGATGCAGTCATGTCTATAACACACATCACTCGAGATCACTATTGCATTTGGGTATTTATCATACATTTATCCATTCTATTATTGACAGATGTGTGTGATGCTTATACTAATATAGTACGGCTGTGAATGTTCTTTTGTATGCCCTTTGGGATATGCATTACATCAAGTATATAGCTTAGGAACAGAATTTCTGGATGGTGACACGTATGCTTATATTGAGCATAATCTTTACAGTTCCCAAACTGTCTTAGTCAGAACTCTATTGCTGCAGTGAAACACTATGACCAAGAAGTAAGTTGGCGAGGAAAGGGTTTAGTCAGCTTACACTTCCACATTGCTGTTCATCACCAAAGGAAGTCAGGACAGGAACTCACACAGGGCAGGAACCTGGAGGCAGGAGCTGATGCAGAGGCTGCGGATGGGTGCTGCTTACTGGATTGCTTCCCCTGGCCTGCTCAGCCAGTACACTTTTATCAAAAGCTTGAAGTGAGCTCTACTCTCCTACCGTATGGACAAGGTTAGTGTTCTGTGTGTTGATTAGAACACCTACAGTCTATGAAAACTGTTTAAAAAATGCTGGGAGTGGAGAACTGAGCATTGAAGGGACATTTGTCTGATACCCTCTTGGGTACACAAGATGTGGATGACAGTGGAGACTTAGTGCCGTATGTGCCAATGCTGTAAACGTGCTGCATGTGTGGCAAATAGCCGTATTTCAAGAGCAGAGGGCTGATGGCTGGCTCCGTGGGGAAAGGCGTTCATCATCAAGCTTGAGGCCAAGCCCAAGTCCAATCCCTGAGACCCGCCTGGTAGGCAGAGTGAACGGATTCCAGCAAATTACCCTCTTAGTCCCACACGTGTGTTATAACACACACGTGCCCAAACAGTTGCCTGCACACGCACACAGATAAATGAAGAGTTTAAACTGGAGTCTTCACTTAAAGATGATGCTGTTTGCCAGTCGGCATCTCCTGATAATTTCAAATAACTTCAAGGTATGTCACGGAGCTTCTGGAAACAGTACGGGTGTCATTTCACAAAAGGGTAAGCAAGAAATGGTGGCTCTAGAGCGTGAGCATTTTAGCTTGCTTGATAGGATGACCGAAAGCTCATTTGAGGCATCGATACATCAATTTTTCATCAGAAATTCTCTTAATTGTCTGCCATGGACAGTGTGACTATATAGCATACTTTTCAAATCAGGTGGACTCCATGGTTCAGTGGGTGAAGTTATTTGACGCTCCAGGTTCAACTCAGAACCACATAAAGGTGTGGGCAGAACTGACTCTGCCAGGCTGTCCCCTGACCTCCACACATGTACCACACAGAGTTAGTGTTTTCACCTTTGTCTAAAGAACTTGAATACTGAGAAGGGATTTTCAGTTTTGAGAGCGATGGCGTATGATGTCAAGATGGCTGACAGTTGGTCCCACCAGAGCCTCTGGCGGGGTCAGTCACGCTGACCTTAGATGGGTCCCGGTGTCTAGCCGTCCTTTCTCACCTGTTTGGAAAAGTGCAGCTCAGATTTAAAACAGCCCTCTGTACTTTGTGTATGTGCTTTTAGCGAGTTGCTATTTCAGGAAAAGTTGGGAAGAGCAACACTGACAGAATAAATAGACCACACATAGGATCGGATTTTCCTCAGGAATTCATGCAAGTAACACAAATTCCTGGGTAAATATCTAAACAAGGATTTGGAATTTCCCATTTAGACTAGATGATTTTTGATTGCTTGTTTGTTTGTTTTAAGGCTGGCCTTGAGTTCTGAATCTTCCTGTCTCTGCCTCCCAAGTACTAGGATTACAGGTGTGTACACACACACACACACACACACACACACACAGCTTTTGATGGTAACCTTTTAAAATTTCATACAATACCAGGAGAAAGCTGAATAAACCTCGCTCTGATTTACAACGAGTTCATCACCTGACAATACACGGTTACTAGAAGTCCATGTTTGGTTGTAAATTTGTGTTAAATAGTTCATACTGACACTGACCAAGCAACTTGCATACATACAGAGGTCGGAGGTTCTGTTCTGAAGTCCTGGTGTGCAATTCCTTTTATGTTAGCCTTCAAACTAAAGGCCTTAGGTGTCCAGTGGAATAAAGTTCTGTACTTGAGCAGGGCTTGGTTGCACACACATTTATTCTCGGCACTCAAGAGGCAGAGGCAGGCAGATTTCTGACTTAGGGCCATCCTGGTCTACACAGAAGAGTTCCCAGACCAGCCAAGGCTACATAAGAGAGCCTGTCTCAGCTTTAATAAGTGAATAAATAAATCCTGCGGGTGGTTTCCTCCTCCTCCTCATTCTCATTAAAATAATAGCTTTCCAGTTGTTTCATTTAGGCGCTAGTTTGGTGATGATTTAAGAGATGTGAACGTAAGCTTGAGGAGGAAATGAAAATGTAGAAAATGGCTGGGCGGTGATGGTGCACGCCTTTAATCCCAGCACTTGGGAGGCAGAGGCAGGCGGATTTCTGAGTTCGAGGCCAGCCTGGTCTACAAAATTAGTTCCAGGACAACCAGGGCTACACAGAGAAACCCTGTCTCAAAAAAACAAACAAAAAACAAAAGAAAGAAAAGAAAAGAAGAGAAAATGTAGAAAATGATCCTGGTTTGGCAGAGAGGAGAATCAAGCACATTTTAGTGATAACAATCATATAATAAGTCCAGGTTCCTCTCTTTCTCCCTATTATCTTATAAGCTACTTAAGTCCGAGTCCAAACACTATTTAATAAATAAATAAATAAATAAATAAATAAATAAATAAATAGGCTTACTAAGTGTCTGGAACAGTGCCTTATCCCTGTTGGTGATTGCGAATTGCTTATTGATTGATTGGAGGTAATCCAGGGCGCACTGGCAGCTGGCACTCTGCAGGGCTGCATTACTGCTGTTCCTTCTCGGCCTATTGGAGCATCAATTGGCTTGACGGGCTCAATGGATGGTCTCATCACCGTGCATGCACAGTTCGCCTGTGGTCCCCAAGTTAGAGGATTTATAGCTTTGCCTGCTGAGGACTGTATCCCATAATGGTGCTATTTCCTGCAAGCTGCTGCCAGGATGTTGGGGTGAATATTTAAAAAAGAACTTCCGGAGTTCAGGGTTTTCTAAAAACCAGGCACGAGCGTAAGAGATTAGAACTTGGGGACAAACAGGTTGCTGGGTGTTCTGTGACTTCTCCCAGGGCAATACTAGCAAACGTCTCCCACCCACACCAGATGCCAGACCAAAGAAATGATTGCATCCAAGTCTAGCCTAGTGAGCCAGTGAGTTTATTCCAGTTTATTATGGGGACATAAATAAGGGGGGTTATTTACTGGGAGCACGGGTAACTTAGGGGCACCTGAAGGCTACCCCAGCAAGGGAAGGAGAGAGGGAGACTCGGCAAAATCTATATCCTAGAGCTCCTTGGCAACTCAGAGGCAGCTGCCCCAATGTCTCCCCTCCCCAGCAGCTGCTACTGCTTATGCAGCGTGGCAGGCATGTAGTCTTCCGCACTGGTTGGAGTTTGTGTATGGGTGTGATGACTGTGTCAGGAGTGTTTAACTTCTCCCAAGAAGAAAAGAGGAATCCTAACAGTTCTCAAGTGCACATTTGCCTGGGACTCCAGGAAAACAGGAAAAGTTGAGAGAAGGGCGGGTTCTGGCCCCAGGGTAGGACACAAGTTCTGTCCTCTTGCCTCCCTTGGCCACAGCTCCTGTAGCGAGCCCTTGCTTTCTCCCCATGTACCTTAGGTATCCACTCTGAGTCTGCTAACAGCAGGCCAAGGAGGCAAATCAAATACTCGTGAGCGACCTTTCACTTTAACCCTGTTCTGCTTTCTATATTGAATTCACACTCTATTAAAATCCTGTTCATCTTTTTTTTTCTCTCTCTCTTTTTAGGGAACTCCTGGACGTGACAGTAGCATACAAGGACCCAAGGGCTTGAAAGGAGACCTTGGAAGACAAGTAATTATGTGGGCATTTGGAAGTAAATTTGCTACTGTAATGGCTGAGAGGCTAGGAGTCTTAGAATATAAAACACCTGAGGGGGGATTTGCAATAAGAGAATATTCTTAGGAAAAAAGAAAAGGAACTATTATGGGAAGCAAAAAAGAACAAATTTTTCGCTCCTGCTTATTTCTTGCTGCAAGACATTAGAAACATCTGAACTTCTGAACATTAGGAGCATTGTTTGTCAACTGGCTGCACTAAGCCACACTCACAAGGTCTTCATAAATGTAAACATCTAAGCTCTAGCTTGAAAGGAAGGACTTGATGATTTAATAGAAAGAATTTTTTAAAGGGCTACCTGAGTTGCTGGCCATCCCAGTATCCAGGGATGCTATTGTGCTATCCACACATGCTAGGGAGATGCAACCCTATTAGCCTGCTATGGAAAGGTAAGAGCTGGTGATGGATGGCTCCTCCCACAAGGCAAATCTCCGAGGGGGGGGAAGGGGGTCCTGAAATCTCACAGACCACAGTTTAGTCCCCTTATCCTATTACTTAGGATTTAAAAAATTATATGGATAATGTGTGTCTCTGATGCCTTTAAGTGAGCAAGCTCTCTTGCTAACTCCCTGTAGGGAAGAAGCCTGATGTGGTAGGAAGGAGTCAGCCAAGCTCCTTTCTCCTCCGGCTTTGTCCATGACCTGCTTCATACACCGGGCCCCTGCCTCCATATAAACCTTGATTTTTCTCACTTGCAGAATATGGTGAAGAGCTTACTTTTGTGTTTTCTTGGCTAATCAATCATCCCATACTTTTGCACTTGGGAGAATTTTGAGGCTTTATTCATGAGCAGATATTAATCTACACAGTGTAGGCAAAGGAGCAGTCTAAAGGTAGGAATCCCAGCTGGGGTCTGGGGAGATGATTAACTTGGCAAAGTGCTCCATTCGAAAGCAGGAACACCTGAGTTCAGATCCCCAGGACCTGCTGTAAAAGCCAGCTGTTGTGGCATAGACCTGTAATCTCACAGTAGGCAAGAAGGTCCTCTGCTCTTTGAACAGCAAGTACTGCTAAATTTGTAAATTCAGCTACAGTTAGAGATCCTGTCTTAAAACAATAAGGTGAAGAGCAATTGAGAGAGACCATCTGCCAATCTCTCAGCCCCCATATGCACCTGAATACATATACAGACCCCCACCCAAATCTACACATACACAGTCAAATGCACACAAAAGCTCCAACCAGTAGTGTCTTGCCACCCACATTCAAGCTATGCTAAGTGACAGGGTAGGGATAATCTGAGTATCCTGACCCATGTCTCAAACATGAATTAGTGGCAATGAACAGTTGAAGCCTGAAGCCATGTTGTTGGAGTTGTGCTGCTGATCCCTATGACCCACATAGGAGTGTGATTATGACTGATGGAAGACAGTGTCACAGTTCAGGGAGAGATGACTCCAGCCCTCATATGAGCCCTTCTGGTACATGGACTGATATTAAAACGGAACCTGTCAGTGATGTAATGTTGTCATCACATATTCGTTTGTTCCTCTGGCAGGGCAGAAGAGGCTGGCCAGGCTCTCCTGGAACACCAGGCTCAAGAAGAAAGATGGTAAGAGCCCTTTGAGGCAAGGAGCTTCTAGACTCATGGATCCCATAGCCGAGATGAAAGTGGCTGATTGTGGGGAGTTGGTGGCATTGTCGATGGCTAGGGATGCTATCTACAGACACTGAGCTCTCAGAATGGAACTGGCCTGGTAAAGCCCTTGAAGCCTAAGTAAGAAAGTGCTGACTGCATGGGAAATTACCCACAAGGAAAGACTGCCATGCAGAGAAAACAGAGTGTTTGTCAATGAAGGGAAAGTGGTCAATGTTTGGCCTACTTGCTGACTTAACTGAAGTTGTCAGTGATGTTACTCAGTGTCCAGGCTTTACTGTCTGCTAAGTTTTATGACTATTAAGAAAGTTGGGAAGAAAATTGATTCTCTCTCCCTCAGCAGCCATTGATTGACAGCCTAAAGTTCTTCATCTATATCAGCAGGTCTACCGCTAATGTCAATGCACGGTTCTTATTTAGGCAGTCATGTGTTATGACATTAAAGGGTATAGCATCCTTGTTATGTCTTAGGGTAGGGAGAGATGGAAGGGTAAAAATAATGTAAAATATAGTGAACTCATATATGAAATTCTCAAAAACTAAAAATTGGAAATAAAAGAAGTCAAAAGAGAAATAAAGAGGTCTGATGTTGGCATGTAACCAAGGGTTAGACCAGGTTGTTGAATACCTTAGGGATCTGGTGAAAGACCCACAAAATGAGGACTCCCCCACGTTCTGACTCAGGAGAAACGACACCCCAAAACACTCACAAGAAATGGCTTTGATGTAAACCACAAGAGGACTTTTTATTCCAGGTGCGCTCTGGGGCCCACAGTCGTACACCACTCAGGGGTAGAGGACCGTGGACCCCAAGTAGCTGGGGAAGGGAGTATTTAAAGGAAAAATCTACAACTCAAGGGGGTTGGGGAGGGCGTTATTGAAAAATACCAAAAATACCAGTTCAGAGTCACAAGGAAGTGAAAAGTCACAAGGAAAAATACCTGATAATTGTGTAGTTATTTCTCAAGACAGTTTCTATGAGTCTCTAACAATAGCACATTTGCATAATGGGTTCCAGGAACTGTCAGGATGACCTTTTTTTTTTTTTTTTTAAACAAATACTCCCTGAACCCAGGAAGCAGGTGGGTGGAGGAATGTCACTATCTGTTTTATGATTAACATGCCTTGGAGCATTGAGTCACAAAGGTCACATTCTCATGCCTGGGCCTAAAGGTCTAGTCTTTTTGTTTTTACGTTACACTTTTCCACTGGTACTGTGGTAGAACACAACACATGACCAAAGGCAACTTGGGGAAGATACGGTTTATCTCAACTCACAACTCACACACCATGACTAAGGCAAGTCAGGGCAGGAACTTGAGGCAGACGCTGACCTGAAGCAGAATCCAAGGAGACATGCTGCTTACTGAATTGCTCCTCTTCGCTTGCTTAGCCTGCTTACTTCCTAGTACCCCCTGTCCAGCAGTGGTGGCACCAGAGCTGGGTCCTCCTACATCAATCACGAATCAAGACAATTCCCCACAGACTTGCCTGCAGGCCAATCTTATGGAGGCATTTTCTCAATTAAAATATCCTCTTCTCAGATTTGTGTCAAGTTGACAAAAACTAGCCAGCACATTGTGGAACCCACTGGGGGGGGCAGTTTTATTTTGTTCTTAGTATATTTTATTGGCTTTGTTTAAATACACACTTTAAAACATTCCATGTGTGACTGCTTAGAAAAGCACAGAGATTCCAAATAGAAAGCCTTTATCCAATAAGAGATTATTTGAAGGAATTCACTTCCACACCTGCGTTAGAGTCTAAATTATACCGATTTTGTCTCATTTCACAGCATTTTCTTTTCCATTCTTTGTTTAGCTATCCAGCCTGCTCACCCCGTTCCTCAAAATGCAAAATGTCTTAAAATTGAGCACAAATAAAAACTAGTTGAGTAGGTGGCAGTCGGGGAGGTATTGTGTTTTCTGGGCAGAAGTAGTTTATGAAACTAGCTATTAGACTCCACCAGGAAAGTGTTCTTGCATCTGGAAGCACACCCATGTTCTTCATGCAGATAGAAAATGGAAATAGGAGCTGAGATTACATTCAAACTGCGCAGAGTGTGATTGTTAGCAACCGGCTTTGCTTTGCTAATGTTGCTTCGATGCATATGCAGATGAGGGAGTATTTATCCTCTGCTCTTAGCTTTCTGGAAGGGCGTTCTTGCAGGCTTACATCCCCCTGCAAAACATTTTCAGTGTTAAAAATATCAACCCAGGAAGTCCTGGTGTGAAGGAATGTGTATTTATTGTTTTGTGCCCCCACCCCTAGAGGTCCTATCATGCCACACAGCTTCCAAGGAGGAGGTCCCCACGTTGGTGATGGGTGCCTCTGTGTCATGCAGGAGTCAAAGCAGGACTGTTGACAAATGACAAAGCAGGGGTACAGCCTCGGCTATAGTCCTCTTTTGTACAACTCAGCAAAATAAAGTAAAAAGCCTCGGTGAGCCCACCTTCCAGCCACAGACAAGGACCGACACCAGACAACTAGCTTTGCATGTGAACTACAGAGAGGAAGTTTCACCTGCTGCTTAGCTATGAAGTCAAGATCAGATTTCTCTCAGTCACTTCACCATCCAGAAAGAACTGGTGAACACAGCTCTGCACATTTGAAATGTCGATTCTGAGAGGATCAGTGGATAGCCCCAAACATCCCGCTGAGCAGAGGGCACAATAGAGAATGGAGTGATACTGTATTGTATTTTGTTTGGATCACTGGTGTTCAGAAACTGAGGCCAGGGAGGCTGTGAACAGCGAGGGGACAGGGAGTCAGTGGAGATTATGGCAGATACACTGGGACCTGGAGGGCTTCAAGTGAGTCCCAAGAATCCCCCAAATGCCAAAAGTTGGTGGAAGATGTAAGACTTCTCTTGACCCCAAGGTAGTTTTAGACAGTGTCTCCATGTCTCACCATACCTCCCCAGGGGTTTTCAGTCTACAGGGTCCCTTCCAAAGATGGCCAATCTTTGTTGCCAATGAATCCGATGATTTAGACCTGATTATCCCCGCAAAAGAAAGTGGGGATAATCAGGTCCAAATGGCAAGTTAACCCCCCTCCCGCCCCTTTCCCATTAGAAGAAGAGTGACTGGGCAGAAAGAGAGACTCTGGCAAACCATTCAAGTCTGAAAGAACCGAAGCCCAAATTTTTGCTCTGAGTAAAAGCTTCAAGAATTGACAGGACAACAGTGCCAACTGGTAGACCTCAAGGAGCACAGGAAGGCAAAAGGAAGTGAGATTGGCAGGGTAGCCGAGATGGCACCACTGGGCTCCCGGGTTCTTATTTTTATTTTTCTAATCAGGAGAAGCTAAATGTAAGACTTACATTTGTAAGATTTTATTGCTTTTTATACATGTGAGTATTTTGTATGCCTGTGCACCCTTTCATGCAGTGCATAGGATGTCAACAGAGGGCACTGGATCCCCTAGAACTAGAGGTACAAATGGTTGTAAGCTGCCATGTGAGTGCTGGGAACTGAACCTGGATCCTGTGGGAGAGCAACAAGCACTGACCCAACTCTCCATTGAAATTTTAAATGGATAATCATGTGACAACCCCCCCCCCCCCGCGCCCCTTTCCAATAAAAGTACCATTGTGTAGAATGCTACCAGAAAAATCTCGTCAGGGCAGGAATCATGACTATCAAAAGCTAATGACTATTTTTCTAGATACTTTTTAACTGTTTGAGTGTGTTGTCTTTGCATATGTATGTATGTGCACCTATGTATGTGCACTTATGCCTGGTGTCCTCAGCGGTGAAGAAGGATCGGTTTCCCCGTATCTACAGATCGTTGTGAGCCACCATGTGGGTGTTGGGAACTGAACCTGGGTCCTCTACATGAGCAGCAAGTGCTCTTAACCTCTGAGTCATCTCTCCCACCCTGCTAATGTTTATATCTTTAGGGAGGATTTGGGATGATTTGACATTTTTGCTTGATCTGTATTCAAATATTAAGGAAGGATTTATTTTTCTAATCATTGCAAGAAGTTATTCTTCTTTAAGAAAAAGTATGCTATTTATAAAATATCCTGTGTAAAGTATAGGTAGACACTGGACTGAGGGTGTAACTCTGAGGCTGAGTCCTTGTCTCATGTCCAAAGCTCTCTGTTCCATTACCAGCACTTTATATACCCACAAAATATGTATCTGCATGAAGAACATTGAAGAATCCTTAGTGCAATAAAATGCTGCTGAATTGACAAGTGGTTAGAGAGTGGCCAGTAGTGGGGGCTGGGGATGGCAAGCAGGGAAAGGGGTTCCAGCTAACCTAATCTCATCTCTATTCACTTGACAAACACTGAACACCATCAATGAGCCTGAGCCCTAGAGCTAAGAACTCAAACAAGCGTTCTCTTCTCTGCAGCAAATAAGAACTTTGGAGTAAACCGTAGCAAAGTTTCTCCATTTTGTTTGAAGCATTACTTATAGGGAATGGCTGTGTCATGCACAGATAGACACTCATGTCTCCCCTGACCTCAGCTCACTGGGTGCCAACAATGACCCTAACAAGAGATGCCCCCAGGCTTTGCTAGATGCTTCCTAGAAAGGAAGAAGAGGCGGTAAACCCCTCTTCTATCATAAGGCAACTGATGGAAAGGGAGACAGGTCTGCCCAATGAATAAGCTCTTACCCAAGTAAAGCCAAGATACTAGCCTGGACCAAGGGCAGGAGAAGCAGCCAGAAAGCACAGCCCTGGGGCGCTGGCAGGAAATGGGAAGAGTTGGTGCTCTCTGAACCAGACTGTCCTGAGAATTGGAGTCTGCTGCCAGAGGTAATGAGAAGCAACTGTAGCCTCGAACAAACGCAGGCTTTCATCCTCGTTTGGCCCAGATTGTTTTTATGGTATTGTCCATTCATCCTTCTAGGTACCTCTTTACAGGCCTCCTAGAGAACTCCAGGGCAGCAATGTTGGGCGTGAGCCTGCCAGTAACACTTAGGATTCATGGGTAACTGCCATTAACACCCTGCCTGCTGGCTGGTGACTTTCTGACCCAAATTAGAAAATAGCCAGAAAACAGGGTTCTCATAAGTACCCAGAAAGCCAGGCTGTGGGAACTATGGAACTAGTGAGTCTGCCTTACGTCCTTGTTTTCCCTCAGGTCCCCTGAGGGTGCTTTCCTTCCTTGCTGTGCCTACTCACGTTTACTTTAAAGAGGAGTCAGGATCTCTGGGTGTGTGACGCCTTTGTGCGTACCCTTCTAATAGCCCGAGATTATCTTTCCCATGTAAACCACTTGAAAGTGTTAGACAAAAGCTGCAAAATCGCTTGCCCTAATTCCTCGCCTGCTTTCCGTGTCTCATGTCTGCCAAGGTCTCTCTCCCATGACTCTGTAGTTTATAGCAGCATGAGTCCTGAGTAGCCACTTCTGGGTTTGTTCTTGTCACTTACATAACCTTAGATGTCAAGCTTGGTCTCTCCTATTAGGGCCTAAAGCTCCTTGACTAGGGACAGGAGTCAGTTTTTGTCCACCACACCAGCTCCCAAGCCTTGGACAGAGCAGGGACAGCAGCAATATGGTGACTCATGTCATTGGACTTTTTCAAAATCAGATCTTTCTTTTTTTGTTTTTTGTTTTTGGTTTTGTTTTTTTTGTTGTTGTTGTTGTTGTTGTTTAAATTTTATTTATTTTATGTATATGAGTACACGATAGCTGTCTTCAGACACACCAGAAGAGGGCATCGGATCCCATTATAGATGGTATTGCTGGGATTTGCACTCAGGACCTCTAGAAGAGCAGTCAGTGCTTTTAACCCCTGAGCCATCTCTTCAGCCCCTCAAAATCAGATCTTAAAGTCCCGTGGGAGCAGAGCAGGAGAGATGGGCCAGGTGGTGTGCTTGCAGGCAAGCCTGAGGAACTGAGACAGAGTCCACAGAACATAGCCGGGTGTGGTGCTTTCCACTCCCAGCACTGGGCAGGCTGATTGATGCCTGATACTTGTGGGCCAGATATCCAGCCCAGCCTCATTGGTGAGCTTCAGGCCAATGGAAAGACCCTGTCTCAAAACACAAGGTAAATGACACCTCAGGGATGTCCTCTGGTGTCTGTGTGCCCACACAAGTATGCATCCATATACACAATACATACAAAAACCAAACAGGAGCAAATGTCGAAGAATCCTTCGTGTGAAGCTCTGTTCTGCAGCCCTTAAAAACCTACGGGTGAATTTTTTTGTTTTGCTAGAATATAGCATTCTTCTCCTCTCCTCTACACCAATCAACTGTACTGACCAGAAACCTGGTCCAACCATGTGTGTTAACTGCACCACAGACCCCAGGGGCTACTACTGCTGTGTGTGGGACAAGCCTGTCAGCCTAGTGACCCCACAGCTCCCTTCTCATCTCTTATCCCTGTTGCCAGTGTCTACCATGCCTCCAGGTTTCCTGCCTTTACTTTATTACCCAGGCTGCGTCCCTGATGGAAAGAGTTGAACATATATCCCTGAAGCCAATCTCCAAATCTCTTCCTCTAGGAGGATTTCACATCTGGCCAACTGGATGTAATCTCTCTCTTTGAAACTGTCTTCCCATCCTTGGGCATGTGCTGTACTCTGCCTTGTAAATGCTTGTAGTATTTATCCCTCCTCCCACTGAAGAGTGTGGGTTTCCTGAGGTCAAAGACTCAGGGTATGTGTGTGTACTGGGGTGGGGGTGGGGGGTCCCACATCTATTAACTTTTAAAGTCTAGCACATGGTTTCCTAAATGAAATGATCTGCTGGTGGATGTCTTTCAGACTGACAATGAATTATCCTGAATGCTAACAGTTTATTGTGTAAAAAAGGAACAGATTCGTATTAAACTTATAAAATAGTGCATGCATATGTGTGAGTGTGTGAACGTATGTGTACCACATGTATGCAGATGCCTGTCAATGCTAGAAAGAGATGTTTGACCCCTAGAACTGGAGTTGTAGGCAGCTGTGAGCCTCCTGATGTGGGGGCTGGGTCCTCTGTAAGAACAGCAAATGCTCTTGGACTCTGAGCCATCTTTCCAGCCCTTTGAAAATGACTTCCTTTTCTTCTCTGACAGAGAATTTGGGCCTAGAAGATGGCTTATTCTTGTTTGAAAGAAATGAGACATTTCCCCATGCCTACTCCTTTGCTTCTTAGATGACAACATATTCTGAAGTACACTTAGCAATACTGGCCTGTCCAAACATTTTTCATGAGTTTGCAGCAAGATATTGTCTTGCGGACTGTTGAATTTTGTGAACCCAGATGTGAGTTTTGTTCTGACTTCACTAAATGATCAAGTCAGATAGGATATGTCATTGTCTCTTGATTATCTGAACTACAGACTATTGATTAGAAGGGCACCTTAAACCCTAACCCTATGTAGAGTGAAAAATCTTCCTTTTCTCTTTAGCAAGGTTATTTGGATCGGGCATTTTATTGATACAATGAATCAAGTCAGTTTTGAATACTTGAGATGACTGGCCTCTGACAGCTAATCACATTGCTTGGCTTTAAAAATCAAACTAGTTTGGCTCTTTAACTTCTGAGCTTAGAGGATTTATTCTGAAGTTCCTGGAGTCGATCCTCAGTTTTCCCTCTGGCATCCTGCCCCCCTGGCTGGCCCATCCCTGATTCCTGACCGACTCTGCAGTGCTTGCAGGAAAATAAGAAAGTTAATTCAGATCAGTCAGTGTTGCAGCCGAGAGCAGCTCTGGTCAAGTCTAGTGGAGGTAGATTGCTGGCTACGTATGACCTGTTCTCCGTGTATCGCTGGCTTCGGGTTGTCTATGATTTCAATGACCTGTCGCCCTATTCAGGAATTTAGAAACGGCCTATGACACTTCACTGAGTAACTGAATGTGTTAAGCACAGTGTGGGAGTTATCTATGTCCATGCCTTGAGGTATCTGTTACCAATTTAAATCACATACATGCATACATACATATGTATATACACACGCATACCTACACACATACACACCCACACCCACACACCATCTTTTCTAAACTAAGACATCTATTTTTCTCCTTTTGTTTTAGGTAGTTCATGGCCGAAGAGGACACATAGGCCCACAGGTCAGTGATTATTTTTTTTCTTAGCTTCATAAATGACTCATGTTCAGTCATTTAGAATAAATACGGTAACATCTCTTCCCGTCTATCTTAAACTTTTGGTTTTTGATGACATTGGTTGTAGAATAAATTGTTAGAAAAATATTGACTAGAGTTTTAAGAATTCAAAATGGAATGAAAATTGGGTCACTTTATTAAAATTTTACAAAGATATTAAAAATGTTTAAACATAAAAATAATCAAAGACATTATTTAATCCAATGGTTAATTTTTATTTTGTTTGGCTTTCGAATATAAACTCTAAGTAACCGTTCTTGGATTTGTGTTCTGTTAGCCTCTCCAACTTACAATTTGTGTGAAAATCACATGTGAACCCAAAGAACACAAGGAAAGTTTAACACAAACTGGATAGTCTGGGTCCTCTGGAAACTGAAACAGAGAGCTGTGTGGTATCCCTGTGTGGCACACACCAGTGATAACATCCTACAAGCACTGTGCCTTAGGAATGCAGTCTTTAAGAAAGAGCAGCCATGGTTTACCATTTTTCAGAGCACACATGCTCAGATTAAAAGCACAGTGAGGGTTAGTGCTAAACCCATCCTCAGCCACATAGTCAGACTATATGGTGAAACTCTACAATGTTAAAGATGAAAGAAATCTTCGTGGTTGTTTTTGGTTTTTTTTTTGTTTGGTTGTTTTGTGTGTGTGTGTGTGTGTGTGTGTGTGTGTGTGTGTGTGCGCGTGTGTGTGTGTGTGTGTGTGTATGAAGACCTTCCTTTCATTTTTGTTTGGTTGTTTGGTGTGTGTGTGTGTGTGTGTGTGTGTGTGTATAAAGACCTTCCTTTCATTGCCACTGGGGAAAAGTTTCTAACCTTGCACATGAAGAGACAGGGCTACTGGATTCATAGGTTGGTTCTTTCTCATCACAGGGAAATCCAGGAACCCCGGGCCCAGATGGACTTGCAGGTTCGCCAGGACTTAGAGGCCCGCAGGTATCCACAGAAAACGTACAGATGTGCATAAGAGTCTGTGTGTGGGTGATCTATATCCTGGACAGAACCCTCACATGCCCTGCTTGGAAGTGTGTTCAGGTTAATAAAGCAAACAAGTAACATTGAGTCTTGACTTGTACAGAACTTGGTCTCCAAGAGTTCTGTCCCTGTCAAGAAGTAGAAAGAGAGGAACATGTGGGGCAGCCAGCCCCATGTGCTGGGTTCAGGATCCTTAGGATAATCCAGGAGACCGTGAGCCAAGGAAAATGTTGAGCCTCGAATGTGTGCGATTGTGGTCCATTTAACATGGGAATAGCTCAGTGTTCTATCCCCGGAATGTCCATGGTGTTGAAACATTGGCTCAACTCAAGGAAAGATTTGTTCTAAGTGCAGCTGGAGGCTTCAGTGGGTGATCTATAGCGTGGCACCCTGCCTGTCCTTTCCAGCTTGCTTCTCTGGGGACCTGCCTCTGGCACGTTTTTTTCCTTTACAAGGAGCAAGCCATAGCTGGCGCTTTGCACTGATCATGTGAGAAGGGAGGAGATAATGTGCCAGCGCGGGTAAAGCATAGCCTAAATCAACAGCGAGACAGGGAGGGAGCGAATGCTGAGAGGGAAGGAAGCAGCTGGGCTAGAAGGCAGCCTGGTGGTAGAATGCTGGCTTAGCACGCACAAGCTCTGGGTTAAGTCTCCAGGGGGAGAGAAAGGGAGAGGTTGGGGGGGGGGGCTGAGGGCCAGGGGTTGGGTAGAAACCAGACCCTGAAAACAGTATTTTATTTTTCCTCTCTAAAGTTAGCGTTGAATGTATGAAAAACAAGTGTACTGTTTGGCTTAGGCAAGACAGTCATTGGTTCTATTTTTCAAAGTTTTAAAGCAAGTACTTAAAAATAAAGGCATTATATATCGGCAGTTTGTGTATGGAGGTTGGGCAAAATACATCCAAACATCAGAAGAGATGCTTTGTGCCCTTGTCACCAAGGTTTCAGCATGGTGAACAGCCTTCCCTTCAGGCAGCTTACTCGTGCTCTCTCTCTTTCTCTCTCTCTCTCCAGCTTGATGGCTTTTATTTGTCATTTTCTGCCAGCTGCGGAAGGCTCAATTTTTTTTACTTTAAAGTGAGAAATATTTGCCTTGGGATCGTCAGGAAGCATCTCAATAAATTGACTGCTTTTATTTCATGCTATGAGAGTCACATCCAGCATTTGTTCTTTCGGTTTATAGACCTTCTTATTTACAGCCCAATTTAAAATGAAGCAAAATACCAAATATGGTGCATGGAGTTTTGTTGCGTCCTATGGAAGCCGTAGCACACAGGCAATAGAGTATTCCAGAACTAGAACTATCTAAACTTCATCTTGCTATGTGATATGTCTTCTTTATGACCCATCTTTGTTGTGGTTATTGAATACAAAGTGGATTTAAATGCTCTGGCTTTAGATTTATTTTATTAAGGGAAACATTTTTTTTCCCCACATAAAAGTCATATGGCTCCAGAGTACAATGAGGCTGAGGACAATTGGCAGTACTGAACATATCTCAGTTTTGGGGTGCTTCCTCCAGGCCCTAGCTCCTTTGACTAGATAGGCTCAGCACCTCAGTTTCAGACTGATCTCCGGTGATCCTACACAGATGAGGAGCTCAGAGACCCTCACAGTAGCTACAGTGTGTCTGGCTCTCTGCCTCGTTTCTATGTTACCTTGGCCTAGCATTTGACTTGTGTAGTGCAAAAGTTTAGTGTTCAAGGGTTCCCACTGAAGGAGAAACTAACCCTTTGATTCTATGCATTTAGGGTCCAAGAGGAGAGGTCGGTGAGAAAGGAGAAAAAGGAAGTCTGGGAATGAAAGGTCCTCAGGTACGTAAGGAGAAAGCAACTACATCCATCCAACTTCGACCTTGGCTTGAAGAAGGATGCTTTAGTGGTTTCTTCCCTAAAGGTGAATGACACATTGCCTGCAGGCCAACAGTATTAAGTTTGACTTGAGTGTGAGAAGCGGCAGCTGCTTGTCTCCTGGTCCTACCCCACCCCCTGCCTCTGCACCATATAGACTGTAGTAGAGCCAGAAGATCCTCCCTAGACCTCCTTGCCTCAGCTTCTCAGCCAAGGTTAACGATTCCCTCTTTGTGCTTATGTGGATAGAATGAGCCCCCCACACAAGTCACTTGGAGTTGCCTACCCTACCTCCAGGGGGAGCTAGAGCGGAGGGTTAGTAGCCAAGAGTGCTTGCTAGTTCTTCCAGAGGACTAAAGTTCATAACCTCCTGTAACGCCAGCTTCAAAGTATCTAAAACCAAGTTTCCTGGAGGGACTAAAACATTTTGCCACCTGGGACTGTCCTCAAAACTCTTAGAACCTCTGCAGGCAAAGCTGTGGTGTTGATAATCCTGAATTCTTCCTAGCTAACACCAGGTTTTGGAATGGCCAATGTCCACACTACTCCTTGTTCTGAGTGTGCTAAGAGTGTGTTAGGATGCCGGTCCTGATCTAGTAGGTCTAGGTTGAGGTTTGGGATGCTGCATGTTCAATCAGTCTCCTCCTGATACTGATGCTGCAGATCTGGACCACACAGTGAGTAGCAAGGTCCTGTGTGATCTGTTCCCTGTCTATAGCCAGCATAATATATATGTATCTGTAGGTCTCTTTTGACATGCTGCAAGCTCCATTTATGTTAGTGCCTTGCGAGTATGCTGGATCTACAGTCCCTGGCACAACAGAGCTCAATTCCTTTATGGAATGAATCAAGCAGTAAATGAATGAATGAGACCCAGTTGGGACTTTCACCCTCTGCTAATAGCAGTACCAAGGGGAATGCATTACTTAACATGAATTAACTAAACCCTGGCAGAGGCCCAACGTTTAAGTCGTTGTGCTCATCATGAGAATATTTAACAGGCTATTTGCATAAACTTGTAAACCATGGCAAACTGTTTTAAAGTACATTAATATCTGTTCCTGACGATGTTTGTTCCTGGTTTTGATGAAAGTGCTCTTTTCGAATGCATGAAAACTCCATAATTTCATAGCAGAACTAAACCAATGATAAAAAAAAAACCAAAACCTCTTCTGCATTCACATCTTTGAATCATTAGAAGCTGGCTGGCACCACAAATGGAGATTTTTATTTTAAAAAAACACAGTAAGTACAAAGGAAAATATATATCGATCTATATCTCATCTGTTGATATCAAATATTGATGTGGGTATGTAGATGAATTGAAATCCAAAGATCTGGGGTCCAAAGTGGTATCCAAGGCTGTTACTGGAGTAGTTTTTCCATGTGCCCTGTGGGGCACCTTCATCCATGGGTCCCTTTAATCTCGCTTTGGCAAGAAGTGACCCAGTCATAAATCACCCAGCCCTTGGCATTGCCAGCTGGTCAAAGGCACCACACCCCTCCACCAGCCATTCCATTTTTCTGGCTGAAAACCCTGCTTTTCTTTCTCTGCTTGCTTTTTATGAAATACCCTTCTTGTCAGCTGTTAAAATGGAGTTTCAAAGACAAGTGGAATTTTCTGTGTTTGGGACATGATGAATAGGATCTCTAGACTGCTGTTTCTGAAGGAAATCTACAGAGACAAACACAGCCAGACACCCAGAGAGTGCTGTTCTCTATTGGCTATACGGACCCCTCGCCATAGGTCTTGTATTGTTTTATGGCACAGGAGGAACCCTTCAGTGGAACGATGTGTTTTCTTACTGCAGACTTGAAAGCTCTCCTTGGGACTTACATCTTGGAAGGGGATGTAATTTGTAATGATGGCATACCAGAGGCTTATTAACTTACACAGCACTGGGTGTTCTGCATAAATGAAAAGCACCAACCCAGCCATATGTGGTTATGACTACAAAAAAACAAAATAAAACAAAACAAAAATACAAGCTGATGTGCTATGCCCAGAAAGACATCTTTGAAAGGAATAACATCTTCTTTTGTCCTTTTTGTTGTTGTTGTTGTTGTTGCCCTTAAGAATTTCTCTAAAATCTCCAAAATGCAAGGAAACATAATAGGAAACTAGATCCAAAATACTAATTATAGAGCTGAACTTGTTCTTTGAAAATGTATGTTCCTAGCTAAATAACACTGGCAGCACACACACCATCAAGAAAGGTTAGAATTAGCCAAGCATTGGGGTGCTTCTCCCCAGGACCAGCACTCGAGAGGTAGAGGTAGGGTGAACCCCCAGACTCTACTGGAGACCCTCACATCCACAGCCACTCCAGTGGTGCTGCTTAAACTCAGCAGGTCCTGAAACAGAAAGGGACCGAGGGAAAGGGGTCTGTGGCGGGGAGGAATTGAGAGGTGGGAGGGAGGCATGAGGGGTGGGGATGAGAGTAGCCTGAGTATATCATGCACACGTACGAAATTGTCAAAGGACAAAATATGTGAATAAGTAGTATTTTTTAAAAAGAAGTAGTAGTGAGAGTGATAACGAGGGTCTCTTGGTTCTCAGGAGAGGGGTAGAAAGGAATGGGGGGAGGATCTATGTGAGCAGGCACTGGGAAGAGAAGGGAGCTGATATTGAAATGTAAGGTGAATAAATAAATTAATTAATTAATGGCAAAGAGGGAGGTAGAGGAGTAGAAGCATAGGAGTTCAAGGGTTGCCTTGAAACTTTGTTTTTTTAAAAATGTTGACAGAGTGGGGATGGAAGAGTGGAGGAGAGTCTTGGGAGGAGGGCCTAGAATCGTTCCACACAAATGTGGAGAATAGTGTAGGATTTCTGTTGTCTTCATAGATGGAGGCATAGTAGCCATAGACATTGAATCTGGAGCCAGGCTGCCTGAGTCTGATTCCAGGCTTATACCTTTACATCTTATCTATGGTACCTTGGACAATTGACTCGACAATGGACACATCTTCAGCAAAAGAGCAGTGATAGCAACTACCTCCTCGGACGTTGTGAAAAATCAGTGGTTTGATAGCTGTAGATGCTTGGGACTATTACGGGCACAGAAAGGGTTGTATAATTATTTTTATTACTATAATACTGTATCTACATTGCCTAACCAAACAGCATTTTTAATACCTTTTTATTAGTGTCAGAGTATGCACACATGTACACACCATAGTCCATGTGTAAAAGTCAGAGAGCCAGTTAGAAGACCTGGTTCTCCTCTACCATGTACATTCCAGAAATTGAACTTGGATCCCTGAGCTTGGTGGCAAGCACCACTACCCACTGAACCACCCCCTGGCCTCAGACGGGGGATCCTATGCTCTGGCTGTGGCTCGTGTGTGGAGAAGAGCTCTGCCAGGCTTAGAACAGCCTGTAAACCCACGAGTTAGCTTTTCTGCCTCCCTATCCCACGTGATTTAGGTTGGATGGTCTACGCACTCATCCCTTCTACTAATTTGACAAGTGTTTATGAGTTCTCTAGTAGTGGGCCCTGTTCTAGGACACAAAGATGACAGTTCCATTTTCTAGCAGTCTCTGATATTAACTTAAGAATCTTTATCCTGTGTTCCTTAAGACACTTCGTCACGACGCTAGTTGGTTTTAGTGAAACTCTTTGAGCTTTCTAATGTGCATCCCACACTTTGCAAATGAAGATAAACAGTCCTTGGTGCTGGTAGAAAGCATTCTTTGAAAGGCCACTGTCCTTTGGAAAGCTCGCTTTAAATACTAGACACTTCAGCGGCATCTGTTCCCTGAGCTAAGCAGTGGGAACCTCGGCTCGTTTGGACACGGAGACTCACAAAGAAAGCATAATCATTTAGGCCACATCTGGCCAGGGTTGCTTTATTAATTTTCTTTTATTTACTAGTCTTTATTTGACAGCTCCAATATTTTATTTCCCAGAGTAGGATCAGCTTAGCCTGTAACTCTTCTTCCATCTGCACTTCATTTTCCGTAGAAGACACGTAAAACTGTTGGGGGAGAGTCATACCTCATCCTGCTATATCTGCCATTCTTGTTTCATTCCAGGGGCCTCCAGGACCCGGAGGACAAGCTGGGAGCCAAGGCCATTTGGGAAGCCAAGGAAACAAAGTAGGTCACACTCTTTATTACAGCCCCTCCAACGTTAAAGTCTGTGCTGCCCGAGAGAGCTGTGGCTAGCTGGATCAGCCAGAGCCCTTTCAACACAGAGGAAAACACATCTTGTTGCCTGTAAGCACTGGCTGGATTCTTGGAGAGCCAGCACTCTCTAAGGACCTGGGTGTGGACTGAGATGAGGTCAGGGGCTCTAGCTCAGCATAATCGCACGAGGGGCTACACCCCATCCAACTGTAGGATCTCAGGGCAGGAAGGATGCTTTGGCAAAAACTTCACACCCCCACCCCCACCCTCTTGGCATCATTCCTTCCTCCCTACATCTCTTGCTCTTTCTTTCTCATATGAACCTTGCTAAAGACCTTTTAAGATGCAGGTTTCTGTTGTTGAACTTTAAAGTCAGGTTCAGGAGAGCAAGGCCTGGCCTGTAACAAGAACTTTGTGGGTATTTGTGAATGAATGCAATTCTAGTAGCAGTGATACCCAGGGCACAAAATCAGGCCCAAAGAATTTAGAACATGCTGAAGACAGTGATCTATAGAATAAGAGAGACAGGAGGGTAGAAAGAGGCTAAAATTGAGGTTTAAATAAAGCACTGCTAGGAATATTTCTGTGTTGGAAAAAGAGACATTAAAGAAGGTGCAGACTTGAAGGGGCCTTTAGGATGTAAAGACTTTGGAGAAGCAGAGTGGAAATGGTATGGGGAGGGGGTTGCAACTAAAGTTAGCAACGAGCAGGAAGGCTTAGAGCATCCTAGGAGGAGTTATGAGAGGAATCATTCTTTGCATGAAAGATTTTCTGACTGCCAGTTATGTCAAGATCAATGCAGTCTGTGTGGCTGAGTCTTCTGTCACTGGTACAGCGCTAATTGTTTTGAAGGGATTGTATAGGCAAAACCAGACTCTTGGGAGATGTTAAGTAGACAGCCCAGTGTAGACTGGTTTGTTTGTTTGTTCATTCGTTTGTTTGTTCGTTTGTTTCGAAGGCTGAGAGCTTGGAAACAAGGAGATTAATTGCTCACTCTCATTGCCTCCAAAACCAGCTGGTTCCATAACGCTCTTCTCTCAGACAACTGAGGCAGAGGGGAAGGACTAGATGATCCAGGGATTCCAGTGTGTCTGCTGACCCCGCCACACAGGCAGATGGCTGTGAGGGAGAGTGAGTAGAAGAACGAAGGGAAACGTTTGCTCTGGGGCCAGAGGCAAGGACCGGGCCTGCCTGGAGATGCAGGCTTCCAAATCATTCAGATTAAAAGGACTTTCAGTGAGGCCCGTTTATAAGGAGCAAGAGAGGGAACAGAAGACACTGATTGGGAAAGAAGGAAAAGAAAGGGAGATGGAAAGGGGTAGAGAAGAATTCAGGCAGGGAGGCAAGAAAGAGCCACCGCATCTGGTGGCTAACAGGTTCCAAAGATTAGGCCCAACAGTGCAGCCCTGGGGAGGAGAAAGGGAAGACGCATTGAGCGAGCGCGTGTCAGTGCAGAGACAGGGACAGAGCAGCCATCTACTCGGTCAAGGAATTCCTCATGTAAAGGACAGAAAAGGACCTCTGCTTTTGAGCCTCTCCTGGAGACCAAGCTATGGTCTAGAAATTCCTGGAGGGAGGAGTACGCTTTCAGTGGAAGGTGGGGAGCTGCGTGTTTGTGAGTAGAGAAGAGAACGGGAACAAAAACTCGAGACCAAGTAGAGAAGCTTCTCAGGGCAGAGTGGAGGGGTTTCTCCATAGAGTGAATTGGAGGCAGGAGGCTCTGCCTTTGCACTGGAGAAGTGCCAGCGAGGGCCTGTGCTGCAGGGGATTGGAGAGTGATGTGAAGGCAGTGTGCTGGCGTGTGTAGTGTGGCGTGAAGGTAGACAGGACAAGCACCTTAAGGAGGGCTCTGGGGCATGTGGCATGACAAGAATGGTCAGAAAGCGACTGTTTGAAAGGGGAACCATGCAAAGTAGTGTGTGTGTGTGTGTGTGTGTGTGTGTGTGTGTGTGTGTGTGTGTGTGTGTGTGTGTGTGTGTGTGTGTGTGTATAGGGTTGTGTGTGTGTGAATGGATGTGGGTGTGTTTCCATGGATGGGTACATAATGCATATGAAATGAAGGTACTCTCTAGGGCTTAATACATAGGACTGAAAGAGAGGCACAGAGATGGATGGAATGCAGAGCTAGGTGAGAAGTGAGAACAAGGAGAGAGACACGGGCAGGGGAGCCCTGGGCATTAAGTGGAACTCCTAAGTAGGGTGGCTAGAACTGGGGACATGGTAAGTGCACCAGTGCAAGTCCAAGCCCTGAGTGGGTGGATTTCTGGTGTCACTATTGACTGAGATGCACACCGGCCCAGCCCATCCTCTAGCTCATTTACCCTCAATAATCCTGGGTTCCATGCTGAGCTCTACCAGTGACTGAGTGACAGCTCATTTGGCCCTGGGCAAGCCACAACTTCCCTGCTTTCCTGCTGTAAAGTGGATGTTCTCAAACTTGGGTCAGCTGGGAAGTCTTCTAGCCCATATTGTTGGAGTCTACTGTGAAATGCATTCAGAGGAGGCTGAGAGTTGACTTTCATACAAGTCCTGGATGCTTGTGGGACGCATGGCTCCTAAGAGCACTCCAGGCAAGTGAGTCCTGGGGTTGATGACCTCCATCATCCCCTCCAATCCTGTGTCACCACCAGACTTCAGAATCCACGTTCACAGTTCTCACTCACACGCTCTGAACGAGCTTTCTGTTCTTCCGAGTGAGCTAACCACCAACCTTAAGAGTGAGCAGGCTTTACCAATGTGACAGCAACTAGGCACTCAGGGGCAGTGGCCACAGAAGTAAAGCCACGTTGCTTAGTCTTCCCTTGATAAAAATGTAAGAAGAACGATGCTGTGTCCCTATGCTCTTCTTCCTCAGACCCCATAAACCCAGTCTAATAAATAAAGTACCAGACAAGACCTAGTGGGGAGCCATCCCACAAAATACCTGATCAGTGCTCCTCAGAGCTATCAAGGTCATTCAGAAACAAAAGACCCCAGTCTGGAAGAATCTATAGTGTGTCACATTGAGTAAACTCCTGGGGACCTGCAACCAACAACAAACACTAGGTAAAAAGAAGAGACTGAAGAACTGGTTTTGGTGACGACAGTGAATCCGTATTGGTTGGTTGTCGTGCTGAGCACGAATGGCTACAATTAACAAATCAAGAATGGAGGAGGGAAGACTGTGGGGTTTTGTACCTCTAAAGCTATTTCAAATTGAATGTTTTCTTTCCTTAAAAAGGGAGTTCTCTTTCCTTCCCAAGTCCATGTTCATTTTCCCAAGTAGCTGAGGTTGCCCCCAAGGCACTACTGATATCGGCTCATAAGCCATGGGAGATGTTCTCCTTGTCGGAGACCTTCCTAGGCTGATCTACACTCAGGTCTCAAGCCTAGTCAATCTGCCATCCTCAGAGCTAGGTGGTTTGCACAGGCCATCATGAGAAACAACCTTGTTAATATTTTTTAACAGAGATACTCCTTCCTAGACCAAGATGGGGGCATTTTCAAGGCACTGAGTGGCTGAGATAGTGAACTCCCCTCAATAATAAATCCAACTTGCCGAGACTTGGGTGATGGATGGAGGAGACCCCTTTGGCCAGCCACAGTCATTCCTCACAGTCATTTGTATGTTGTATGCAAACCTGGATACAAACCCATTGCTGTGACCTATTGTGACCTAGTTAAACAGTGCCTGCAGCCGTCATTTCTGATTTGCCCTTACACAAACAACCTAATGAGAGTTGGACGTGGTGGTTCATACCTGCCGTCCTACTGCTGAAGGGCTGGAGAGGGAAGACTTCCACGGAGTCAAAGCCAACCTGGGACTCGAGTGAGACCCTGCCTCAGATAAACAAAGCAACCAATTTAGGGCCTGTCTCATTGTCTGTTGGACAGGGAGAACCTGGAGACCTGGGAGAAAAGGGAGCTGCTGGCTTTCCAGGTCCTCGGGGCCTGCAGGTGGGTCTGTCTTCACGTTTGATCTGCTCTTTGGAACCTTTTACTTCAGAAGTGTATCAGTTATTATTTCTCTACAAGAAGTAACAGTAAAGGAAAGCTTTATGTTGGCTTAGGGTTCAAGGGAATACGATCCATCATGTCAGGGGAGGCAGTGACATGGGTCCCTGGTCACATGGCAGCTGCAGCCAGGCAGCAGGGAATGAGCAGGAAGTAGGCTGGACTATAAAACCTCAAGGTCTGCTCCTAATGGCCTGCTTCCTCCCTGGCCCCTCCCTGTGCAGATTCTACAACCCTCCCCCAAAGTAGCACCAGCCAGAGACCAAGTGTTCAAACACATGACCCATTGGCTGACAATATTCACTTCACAGCAAATAGATGTCTGCACTACGTCTCTGGGGAAAGCCCAGAAGAGCTTTAAAGATCCCATCTCTGTCTAGCTTTATCGTGTGTGTCCCAGCTGTCATTGTGAGAGGCATCACAGTCGTTTCTGGTTGTTTCCTTGGCTAGTGTTTCTAAGGCAGCAGACACCATGGGCATGATGCTCTGGAGATGGTAAAACAGACTAAGCTCTTTCTCTATAGAGCATCCTCCCGTGACTCCTCGGATCTGCAGGACCTCTTTATCAGAAATCATTCCACCCTTCCCCCTTTTCCCAGGGCTTCTAACAAGCATGCAGTTGACCGGTCTTGTTTGTTCAGTGAACTAGAGATAGATTAGGGTTGAAGTATTAATATACAGATGCTTTCCGAAGAGTTGATTAATAATGCTGCCTGCTTTTCCTGAAAGATGGCTGCATGTCCAGCACCTTCTCTTGATCTTTCATAATATCATGTAGAACAGTAGCTGTAATTGTCATTTACAGGGGCTTTTAGTGCCCTCACCAGTGTCCCTGGTACCCACCCTGCTAGAGGACCCTGCTTCCTAGTGGTTCCCGAAAGACTCCAAAATCTATCACTCATATCCTGTAAATAAGCCCACCTCTCTCTGTAGTCTGGGTGTGTGTGATTAGCTGCTTTGCTTGCAGGGTGACGACGGCAGCCCGGGATATGGTAGCATTGGCCGCAAAGGGACAAAGGTAAGTTGCAGCCACGGATGCTGGACTTATTCCATTTGCTTTTGTTTGCTTGCTTGGCTCTCCATGTTTAAGAGAAAGTAGGCAATGTATAAAGGGGTCTGGTACCATTCGAAATCTATTTTAATGGTTCACTTACTGATGTCCTGTGGGCTGTATAGTAGAGAATCATGCCAGGATTCTAGGAACAGGTGAAAATTGAAAGTTGAAAAAGAATCGTCCGTACTTTTCTGTGATGGGTGGGTAGAACCTGGTATGTTCCAGCTTGAACTGCCCCTAATTTTAGCAGTCCTGTGTGTAACTCTGCCTAGGAGCTGTCCACATTTTGTCTTCTATTGTATGGTTGGTGAGAACTTTTTTATAGCATTTTTCTTAATGCATTTGTCCAGACAGTATCTTAAAAATAAAAATGAATGATTGTCACGTTACTGGATATGTAAATGCCTGAAAAATCAGTAAGTTGACTGAAGCCCAGTTGGTTTTGATATGCTAATAATAGTCACTTTAAAATATCATCATGAGTGGCTGGGAAGATGGTTCAGTAAGTAAAAACACTTGCCTTGCAAGCACGAATACTAGAATTCAGCCCCCAGAATCCATGTAAATAGCCTGTTGTGGTAGTAGGCATTTGTAATCCCAGAGGTGCTGAGAAGGGAGGCAGAGACAGGAGCTCCTGGAGCTCCTGGCCAGCTAGTCAGAACCACTTGATAAAGTTCTAGGCCAGCCAGAGGCCCTGTCTGAAAATAAAAACATAAGACACCTGAAGCCCAACACCCAAGATTCTCCTCTGCCTTTGTCTACACACGCACACACACACACACACACACACACACGTACATACATACATGCACAAACCCACACAGCACATGTTTATCCATGTACATACAATCATCATAAAAAATACCCAATTATTATTACAAAATGTTCAGAAAATATAGTTTTTTCTGAAACAAACAAACACATTAGGAATCCATAATCCCAATCTGAGCCATGTGGATTTGTCACTTTGGGACTAGGAGAAGGGACCAGTATACCGCTAGTGGAGTTCCACAGGGAATGCTCCAAGATGGTATCAGGAGGAAAAGCATCACTTGCTAAAGATTTTTGAAAATTAAAACTAAAAAAATGAGGTGTTTTGGTAATGTCCTCAGAATGTAGGATAATTGAAAACATTAATATCCCACAGAAAATAGCTTATGACATTAGTCTCTCTGTAAATTGAATACATATGAAGTTTGTTATAAAAATGCGTGTGAACATGGGGAGTGCATGAGCGCACATATGTTCATGTGGCAGTCAGAGGTTAACATGGGGGTGAGGTGAGAAGCCTCCTTTAACCTGCTCCACCTTATATTTTCAGTCAGGGTCTCTCATTAAGCTTGGAGCTCTCTGTTGGGCTGAGCTGGCTGGCCACTGATCCCCTGGGATCGCCTGCCTCTCCCCAATGGTGCCAGGCTGCCAGGGGTCAGATTCTCCTGCTTCCAGACTGAACACATAGTGAGTGCATGGAGCCATCTTCCCAGACCTCCATTTAAAATTTGTACGTAGAAACTTAAAGTATAAGCCCAGAATATACTTAGAAGAACTTTTGCCCCACCGTGCCTAACGTGCATTTTTTTACAAAGCTATAAGTTAATTAGGACATGGGATGTGTTACTGCTAGAGGTAGGAAGATTTGGGTAATTTTTCTTTTTGTCTTTTGGATTTTTTTTGTTTGAGGATTTTTTTTTACATCATAATAAAGCGTTCTTTTTTGTAGATGAGTGATAATTAGAATTTGAGAAGTGGGAAGAAGGTCAGGGGTTTGGTTGATGCAATCTACATGTGTAAATTCAAAGTGTGCCCTTAGCACTGGTCACTAATAGGTGTTCATCAAAGCTTTAAAACGTTGAAAGAAAATACAGTTTAGGGACTGAGGGATAGCTCAGCAAGAGTATTTTCCACAAAAGCAAGAGGACCTGAATTCAAATCCCCAGCACCCATGTAATTGCTTGACATAGTATAAGGCTTTTAACCTCATCTTAGCAGGGTGGGGTAGAGATGCCTGGGTCCTGGGAGCTCATGGCTAGCCTAGCCAAAATGGTGAGTTCCAGGTTCTAGGAAGGACCCAGCCTCAAAAATGGAGATGGCAGGTGTGTTAGAGAAGACAAATGCTGTCCTCCTCTGGACTCTACTGGCACTCCTTCACATACATACACACACATAAAACACACACGCACACCACATGCTCATACACACACACACACACACATGTTTATATACACACACATACGCTCAGACACACACATATACACCACGCTCATACAGAAAGAAAAGATGGTTTATTTTAAATACACATTTCTCATCAGATGAGGGTAGGAAATCTCTTCAATGAGTCTTTGACTAAAGTAAGGTAAACAAAGGACCTTAAGATGAATAGTGAAGTCTGGACACTGTTTCGACTTTTTTAATTTCTCCATTGAAACTCATCTGAGAAAGGCCATTTGTCACTGAGAGACACACAGCTGAGGTGGCGCTCTCTTCTGTTGCATGCACTCAGATAAACACAGGCCATTTACAATTACCCCCTCCCTTTCTCCTTCAGTACTTCCTAGCTCTCATCCTAGATTGCCATCCTGTATGTGTAGCCCATGAGTAACTGAATTTAGAAACTGGGATTTGTTCCTCTGAGAATGCTGTCTAGTTTCCAGTGGGTTCACCCCTTCCTTGATGCACAGTGTGAAAGCTAAACAAGGAAGATGGTGGCATTAAAGTCAATATAAATGTCCTTGGGCCAAGTGTGTATGTATTAATTTCCTCCATTGTTGATGGCAGGGGCAAGAAGGATTCCCCGGAGAGAGTGGACTGAAGGTACGTCCACTCTTCACAGCCTTGAGAGAGTCAGGATGCTGCAGGTACAGGGGATGTTCCCTAGGACAGTTAATGAGAAACAAGATTCTACCTCAGCGAGGGGTAGCACAGGAAAGAAACAGGTTGCCCTCACCAAGTTTTTTTGTTGTTGTTGTTGTTTTAGCCTTTTTTTAATTAGATATTTTCTTTATTTACATTTCAAATGCTATCCCAAAAGTCCCCTATATCTTTCCCCTGCCCTGCTCCCCTACCCACCCACTCCCACTTCTTGGCCCTGGCGTTCCCCTGCACTGGGGCATATAAAGTTTGAAAGACCAAGGGGCCTCTCTTCCCGATGATGGCTGACTAGGCCATCTTCTGCTACATATGCAGCTAGAGACACGAGCTCTGGGGAGTACTGGCTAGTTCATATTGTTGTTCCACCTATAGGGTTGCAGACTCCTTCAGCTCCTTGGGTACTTTCTCTAGCTCCTCCATTGGGGGCCCTGTGTTCCATCCAATAGCTGACTGTGAGCATCTACTTCTGTGTTTGCTGGGCCCCGGCATAGCCTCACAAGAGACAGCTGTATCAGGGTCCTTTCAGCAAAATCTTGCTGGTGTATGCAATAGTGTCTGGGTTTGGTGGCTGATTATGGGATTGGTTTGTTTGTTTAGGAGTAAGAACTTTTAAAATATGTCAAGCTTTTATTTTTACAGGTAAAGGGAATAAGATAATCCTTTAAAAAGTTTTCTCCTCAAACACACTCCTTCCCTGGTTTTTTATCATAGCTTAAGCGGGGGTTCTCGACCTTCCTAAGGCTGTGGTCCTTCAACACAGTTCCACGACCATAAAATTATTTTCATGGCTACTTCATAACTGTCATTTTCTATTGGTATGAATCAAAATGTAAATATCTGTGGTTTCTAATGGTCTTACTTGACCCTGTGAAAGGTTTATTTGACCCCCCCCCCAAAGGGGTTTGTGACCCACAGGTTGAGAACTATTGGCTTAAAGAAAAGAAACTCAGATGGTGAGATTTAGCCTGACTTGATTCCGACCTCCCTGGGAATATTTAGAAAAACCACCTGTCAGGTCATAAGCCAACGATGCTAATCTCTACCTCAGTGCCTTCCATTTCTCTGGAAAGTTTTACTGAACTCAATGTTAGGCCCTGCAATAAGGTCAGGAGACCAAAAACAAAAGGAGCCCTTGGTTCTCCATGGAACCTGAGTTCTGGTCTGGAGGGCTGAACCCTGAGCCAGTGAATGACGGGGTGTGCTGGGGAGAAAGCAACACAGACTTTGTTTTAACTAAAAGACAAAAGGTATAAGACTTTACATCGGAATCAGTTTACAAACATAGATATGCCTTTGTGACATATGTATTTGATTTTGGTGATGATTTTAATCATAGTATATTCATTTAGGGTGATATTGGGGACCCTGGTGATCCAGGAGAAGCTGGTCCCAAGGGAGCCAGAGGCAAAACGGTAAGCTATCCAGAGGGTAACTTTGGCTCGTGTGTGTGTGTGTGTGTGTGTGTGTACATGTCTGTGTGGGAGAGGAGAGAAAGAGGAAAGAGACTAGTTGGTTTTTTTATTGTGTTCATGTGTATGATGAGTGTGTGTGTGTGTGTGCGCACACATGCACGCATGCTTACACATGCTTGGTTCATGATCATGTATGTTTGTATACACACAAAGGTTAGATACCAATGATAAGTGTCTTTTTCAATTACTTGCCATCTTTTTGTTAATATTTAATAATAAAAAAAAGAAAACATTGTGTGTGAGTGTTTGCCCACATGTATCAAAGTGTAATCGTGAATGCCTGTTGCCCACAGAAACCAAAGGTGGACATCAAATCTCCTGGAACTGGAGTTACAAGTGGGTCACGGTCCTGAGCTGTTCAGGAACCAAGTCCAGGTCCCAAGCAAGAGCAAACATCTCTCTACTCCTTCCATCTTAGTGTCTAAGCCAGGGCCTCTCACTGAACCTGATACCTGCCCACTCAGCTCGACTGGCTGGCCAGCAGGCCCCAGGGATTACAGATACACACCATTGCACTCTCATCGCCCAAGGCCACCAAGAAGGCCAAGAACTGTTTTAATGAACACATTGGCCCATTCTGTTGCCAGTGTGCCTTTCTTAACCTTTGGAAGTAAGACTTTTATTAAAGGAACTTGTGTAATCCAAAGGTTTTGCACTGACAAATTACAATCAGTTCATCCAGCCTTCCTAGAAAACTGATATCCACTAACATCTTGCTTAAAAACATCTCAAAACTTTCGTGGAGCTACTTTTAATAAGATGTCTATTAAAAGGTCCTGGCCTTGCTTGCCAGGTTTCTCCTGAGCTTTGTGAGATGTCTGGATGTTAAACTGAATTATAGGAGAGTCAAGTATCACCTGACGTTTTATGTCACATAAACACGACTCTTCATCATGTGTCACAGGAATCAGCTCACCTTGGGTTACAGATGGTTAGAAATATGACAGCGCGTTCCTTTTACCAGTATTAGGAAGACATAGAAGAATCTCAAGTTCAAGGCTAGCCTGAGCTACAAAGTGAGCCCATGTCTCAGAGAACAGCAGGATAGAAAAAAGGATGGAACCTTTGCGGTTGTTGACTGTACACTTTAGATTGTGGGTAAAGGAGATTGTGTTGTGACAGGACACTCTGAAGACAAGTGTCTCTCAAAAAAAGTCTTTGCCTCTTACCCTTCTGAATAATCTTGACTGGAAAAAACTGGTCTACAACCCTGTCCATGACCAAGATCTTAGGGGGAAAAAAAAACCTTTTAGGAAAACATGTACTTGAGACAGCTTTCTGGTGTGTCTTCATAGCGAATTTTACTGTGATGTAGTTTTTCCCTACAAGCTGAATTTTACGTGTAGGGCTCATGTTTGGAGGTTGTAAGCTTCACCAGGGGCACCTCCTTCTCCAGGCTGCTCTTGAGGGGGCTGCTTCCAGCTGTAACTCTTGTGTGTGTTTTCAGATGGCAAGCCTTTATCATTTTTGCCCTCAGCAATGACGAAGACGAATATAATTAGGAAAATAATTGGGAAAGGCTTTCAAGTTAATCCAGATGTCACCCGCATAGAGACATCTCTGGATCACTTCCCTTGGCTCGTTAATGGAGCAGTTTAATTTGTACACCAGCAGCATGCTAACAAGTTCATCCATTTGTCGGGGTCCTCCCTACGACAGTCCCATTCATCAGTTTTTAGTACACTTAACTGATGGGAGACGTGTGGGCAGGTGTCTTGGCCTCTGGGGATGCGTTTTGGTTCCCCCTTTGTTGTTCTCTTGTTGGGCTGTTATAACTTACTAATTTTTCTGCCTCTAACTACTCCGTCCCCCTCCTTAACATGAGTAATATTTGGATTTGAAATGGAAGTTTAAACACTGAAAATGTCCAGGTTTTCCCCTGGAAGAGCAGCTGTTTTCTCTGGAAAGATTTAGCCTTAAATTATGAATGTCTTTTCAGGTCTCTTGGAATTATTCTATTCTTAGCTTGAGTTCACTGAGTTACAGATTTTAAAATCTATAAACCTGTTTTAGCTGTGCATATATGTATATTTGTATGTATATTTTTAAAAAGAACCAAAAAAAAAAAAAACCCCCAAAATCTTTGAACAGGTTTCAAGCAGGGATGTGGGACTTTGGCCATCTGGAGCTGAAGAGCCTTCATGGGGAGGCTGCCCGTGGGTGGTGTTGAGCGTTTAACTGCATCCATGGAGCCTTCCACTGAATTCCAGTCCTACCCAGCCTACTTCCCTAGTTAGAGCAACTAGCTATATCTCCATACGCTATCATGTGAGGTGGGAAAACTTCTCCCAGCAGGCACTTGTATTGAAAGAGTCGGGGGCAGCATATTACATTTTCTTACTTTAAAATGGCTTTTATCTTTCACCTTAAAAAAATAAATTTAAAAAGGTGATCCCAGGCTATGGTCATGGCTCACTGGTAGAGTGCTTGTCTGACATATCTTCACCACCACCCCACCCTCCCACCCCCGCCAGCACAAAAGAGAAAATGGCAGTCAATCCCATCCTCTTCTCCACCTTCCTCTTGCTTCCTTTGTCTCTGAACGCTTCTTTCATCCAAATAGAGTGTCTTGGAATTGAAAGTCTCTTTGCACTCTCTGAAGACATTTGCATATGCAACAGGCACGTCCTGAGCAGCCCTATCTGTTTTCCCTGTTGCCTGGTATCCAATAGATACCGTTCTGCAGGGACAGTGCATCTATCTGGCTGTGAGGTCTCCTCTTCTCCTCCCCTGCCAGGTTTCTCCATCTCCCTTCCACTCCCACGCCCCCTGGATTTCCCATCATGGAAAACTCTGCCAGGAACCTTGTATTCATTACTTTTCTTATCATTGTGGTAAAGTATTTGACACAAACACACTAAGGAGAAAAGAAGGATTATTCTGGCTCTCAGCATCTGAGGATCCAGTCCATGGTCATTTGGTTCATGTTTTGGGGCTCATGGGCAGAACACTACAATGGTGGGGAGCAGAGAAAAAACGGAACAGACTGGAGACAGTCTAAGTTTTAAAGCATATCTTTGGGTGAGTTATTCCTCCAGCTAAGCTCCTCTTCGTAAAGCTTCTAAAACATCCCAGAGAGGGCCAGCATCTGGACACCGAGAGTTCAGAACACAAGCCGGTGTAAGGGGAGTCTCCCATGTAAACCCTAACAAGCTGATCAGAGGAGACAGGCTCCTGGAAGGTTTGATGATACAGTGAACATCTGAAAATGACTTCTATTGCCTCCAGATGTGGCAATAGTGCGGCGAGTGTACAGCTCTGGGTTGGAATTACTTCCTTGGAACTTTTTAAGTGATTATGTTTTCCATTATTTCTGGCGGGTTTTGTTCCTTTGTAAGAATTCAGAGTCCTATTAACTAGTGTTTTCTCTCTGGAACCCCGCTGGATCACCTCTTAGATCTGCCATGGGTTTGGTTACTGGACATATGGTCCATTTTTTCCCACTTTCCTGAGAATTAGCAGGTCCCTTGACCCTGAAAATATGTCCCCTTTCATTCTGTTATTTTGCTGACCTTTGACCTTCCCCTGCAGAGCTCTCTGCTCTGTATATTGAAACATCTATCATCCAGTATAACGACAGAGTCCCTGAGTTTACTTCGTATGGTATTTATTTTATAGGTACAACCTCTCTTTGATCTTCTCCTTTCTGGGAAGGTATCTTCTTGATTCTATTTTTAATTTATGTCCCATAGTTGACCTTTGAAAAGTTGGTTGCTAAAATCTGACTGTTCTTTCTCTGTAGTGTACTGTTCTTGTCTCATGACTGAAGCATCTCATCTCTCTGAGGATATGAGTGAATATTTTTAGGTCCTCTTTGTTCAACCCAGTTTCCTCCAGGTTTGCCTTCTGTCTTGACATTCAGCTCCCATGGATCTCAAGAACAGCAGTGCATTTACACTGAGCATTGAGTACAAAGAGTCTGGTAGGAAACCCTGAAGTCAGGACCGATTTGCCAGTTATGAATTTCACTGATGGCTATCTGCTGGACCTGTGCTTGGCAACCCTTCACTATTGGTGTTCTCTCTTCTTTGATTTCCCTCTGGAAACACCTTCTACCCTTTTTTAGAGGGTTCATATCCTGATGCCAGTTTAGAGGACACTGGCAATGAGAGCAGAAGCTCAGACTCAATGTGCATATTTTGGTTGGTTCTCCTGGCTCAGTGTGGTAATATTTGTCTTCAGCTCTGCCGAGAATCCTACCCCTGATTTACCTTTGCTTTTTCCTAGTGGGGAAAAGTGTCTAACTACCTGGTGAAATTTTCCCCACTAGTCCTCCGTATTTAGCCTCTTCACTTCTGCTTCTGGGGACCTCTGGCCCCGACAAAGCCTGAGCTTTCTGGGAATGTGTGATACCAAACACACTGGTTCTTGGGTGCATCTGCTGCTGGCTCAGGGCTCAGACTCCTCGGCTCTGCCAGGTCGGCTCCACACAACACCTATGCATCTGCGTTCCAGGCTCCACAACGTTGAGGCTCCCTTTATTTCTTTTTCTTGTACTATTCATTTTTATTTTAAAATCTATTATGGAAATATTAGAAAGGGACAAAGGTATCCAAGTGGTCTCCTTTTCTTTCTCTTGAAGGTAAACATAACTTTTAAATAAAGTAAGGTCATTAAGTTATGTTTTTTAATACTGTCAATATCAATTGGGCACTGGAAGGATATTAGTGATAATTAACTTCCCCACAGGTGGTGCTTTTATAGATTAATTTTTAAATAACTTCATTTATTACTGTAAAGGATTTACAAATCCTGACACATTAAAAAAAATGTGTGTGTGTGTCTGTCTGTCTGTCTGTCTGTCTGTCTGTCTGTCTGTGGGTATGTGCGTATGAATGCAGGTGCCTCCAGAGGCTAGGGGAGGGAGCTGGACCCCCTGGAGCTGGCGTTGCAGGTGTGAACCTCTTGACATGGGTGTTAGGGACCAAATTTGGGTCCTGTGGGAAAGTAAGACGTGATTCTAACCACCAAAACATCTCTCTAGCCCTCCTCTCCTGTGGCATTTTGAATGATGAAAACAATGTTGTTTCTTAAACAACAAACACACCAACAACCCTAAGTCCTAGCTTTTTCTAGGACAAACTGTATTGTTAAATGTGCATAGAAGAATTCTTACGTACAGTAAACAAGATAACTGTTGTTTCTATGCCACTGTTGCCATCATGCCCTTCCCATTACGGAGATTTCCACCCAACCATTGACTGTGTTGTTGCTAATTTTGTGGGTTTGGTTCTGTTTTGTTCTTGGATTTTGAGCCCAGCATGTGATCATAATTTTGTATGTGTTTTTTTTTTCAATTTAGTTACCTTCATGTTCTTAAGAAATCCACACTACTTTGATCCAACAAAATTCAAAATTCTAATCTTAGTAATCTTCAATAATAATCAGAATTATATATATGTGTGTGTATATACATATAAATATATACATACATGTATACATATGTGTATATATTTATATATAATAGCATTGTTAGCAACATCAAACTTAAATGCCAACAGCAAGGACCAATTGAATAAATCATGGTATATCCACAAAGCCGTGAAATACCATGAAAAGTTATTTTGTGTATAAGAATATTTAGTTACAGAAATTTATGTGTGTGTATATGTGTGTGTATATAAATAATTTAAAACATAGCAGGGATACAAGCACAGTAGTACATACCTGTCATCCCAGAATTTGGGAACCAGAGGCAGGAGGATTATGAATTGGAGGCCAGTCAGAGCCATACAGGAAGACCTTCTATAAAAGAAACAAAACCAAAAATAGAGGCATCAGCAAAAAGTAAGGTACATACCAGTTTTTTAAAAAGACATCTTAATGCCAAAAGAACAAGAAAAGTAGCAGAAGAAAATTAACAAGTAGTTTTTTAAAAACAAATGGATTGCTGTCCCTTCATGTATTTTAGAAATCTATCCATTTTCTAAAATGAAAATGGATTTATTTTTTGCTTTGGTACTTCTACTTTTGAAATAGTGTCAATATTTCAAATTTGAATTTAAGCCATTCACACATATATAAAATATGGTTTTAAGGTGACTTAATTCTGCTTTGAGGTATCTGCTGGGATTCCAGGAGAGCCGGGGTCCCCCGGGGAGCCAGGACCCCCTGGACGGAAGGTAAGTGGGAATATTTCCTGTAAGATCTTTACACTTTAGAGCTCAGGGCACAGGCCTGCCACTTTTCAGGTGCACACACCGTCTGCCTTTGCTGCCTGGTGACATATTTCACTATTCCCTGTGTGTTCCAGAAAATGGGGCAAATTAAATATCTCCCTCAGGAAGGAAGAAATATAGGGTGAAGGTGAAAAATCAAGCCAAAATGAGGTTCTCTTCCAAAATATTTTCTTTTACATTCATAGGTTGGTTTATTTGGGAGATGGCACCTTGCAGGTTTCAGAGAGTGAGTTCAAGAGTCAGTTCTCCTCTTCTATCACATGTGTCCTGGTGACTGACCTCAGGTCATCAGGCTTGCTGACTCTACCCTTACCCACTGAGAAGTCTCAGCAGCCTGAGATTCTGCACTCTTCATGAGTGGGTTTGGTTATCCGTCCAGTCACGGTTTCTATCCTACATTCATTCAGTGAATGAAGTATGCATGTGTGTGTGCACATGTGT
Organism: Mus musculus; assembly: GCF_000001635.26. Classification (NCBI taxonomy): domain Eukaryota; kingdom Metazoa; phylum Chordata; class Mammalia; order Rodentia; family Muridae; genus Mus; species Mus musculus. The sequence goes on along the minus strand of NC_000075.6, from coordinate 105,716,175 downwards.
ATATGTGTGTTATGTGTGTGGGGTGTGTGCACATGTGTATGTGCATGTGCACATGCATGAAATGATGAGCAGTGTATGTGATTGAAGTTGTGTTCCTGTGGAACATACCTGGAGATTGTGTGGAGCACCATGGCACTTTTCTCTCAATGTTTCTGTTTGAGAGAAGCCAAGACTTTCTGCTCTAGGATGGGACTGTTAAAAAAAAAAAGCTAAGTCAACTTTGTTCTTTCCACTCCCCACCCTCTCCCCGCCCCATCCTGCCCTTCGCTGCCCCGCCCCCTCCCCACCCCTCCCCACCTGCCCGGACATACACATGTGTATATTCACTCATTTGGGGAGAGATGCTGAGTGAGCTTTTCAGGTGTCTGAGGCTGAGCTGACCCCTTTGTCCATCAGCCGTGGATAGGAATGACCTAAGTTCATCTTGGGCTGCTGTATCACAGCGGAGCTATAATACCAGGTGGGAGCTTCCAAGACTTGGGAGGCAGCTGAGAACAGATGGCTCAACCTTTGCTAGTGGCAAGCTGAACACCTGCTCCAGGGCTCTGTGGACATCCGTCAGGTGGGCAGCTCCCTCAGGTTCTGGGCATCTCTGCCAGGATTTGGGGAAAGTGGCCTTGAAGGTTTGTGTGCACATGCACACCCCTAGTGCCATCTTTCACGAGGCAATGTGTGTCCTAACTGTGTTCTTTGCTCCTTTAACTTTAAAGGAGTAAACCCTTTTCAAAGGGTTCGCAGGGAAGTGTGGGTACACATCCTGGCCTACTGAGGTCTAAGTCTGCAGCCATAAGACAGATTTTGCTTACTTCCTTTCCTAGGGTGTGAAAGGGGCCCGAGGACTGGCTTCGTTTTCCGTATGTATCTCCTTTGCATCACGGCGCTCTGAGCATGCCATTAACTTTATTTTTAAACTTCATGACCCAGAGATGTGGTTAATTCCCCATGTTTTATTTTTGAACTGCAGACATGTGACCTCATTCAGTACGTGCGGGACCACAGTCGTAAGTACTCTGCATAAAAACGATCCCCCTACCCCACTCCCAGTCTATCAGCCTCTTAGAAGGAAGTTAGCCAAATGCGCTCTCAGAACAGATGCAATTTGCCAACATTAGAGATGCCAGAAGTAAATTTTGAGTCCATGGGGAGGTAGTGGTGCCTAGTATATCATCTCCCCTCTTTGGTGCCAGGGTGTGTGTGTGTGTGTGTGTGTGTGTGTGTGTGTGTGTGTGTGTGCTGGAACCTGTTCCCAGTGTGGTTCAGTTATGTACACTGTAGGCTTTAAACCTGGGGCAGATGGGGGTCAGAACACACCCGATGGTCAGATCAGTCGAGTTTGAGAGACTGTTAGTGTCAGACAGTAACCAACAGGACTGAGGTCTGCAGTGGAAAGAGGCGGCTGTGTTAATGTGGCCTGGGGGGTGGGAGCCCCGGCTTTGCTCTGTACTCTGTTACTCTTTTCCTGGAATGATTGACGGGAAAATGTATAGTAACACTTATTCTGCCTATAATTTTCTCTCTCTCAAAAATGTAAAAATCCAAAAGGTTTTCAGATTTGGCAAAAGCGCTTCTGGATTTAAGACCCTCACAACAGGGCGTAACGTAACCCTTAGTGTTGTAAATACCCACTGATGTTATAATTCTGTATTTACACACACCTACATTGTATTGAATATGAGTTTAAATATGTATAATACTTCCTGAGTAAATACAGCAACTGAGAGGAAGAGTTAAAAGTTTCTTTAAGACATTTTATCTGGAGAAAACCCAGATAAAGCAGACCCCATTTCTATAGAAGGTGATACTCTTAGAAACACAGAGCTTAAAAAGCAAACACTATTTGCTTTGTATATGATATGCGTATGTATGTACCTTAGTGTATGTGTAACACATGCATACGGAAGCCAGAAGAGGGCATCAGATCCCTTGGACGGGAGTTACAGATGGTTGCGAGCTACTGTGTAGCTGGAAATCCTCTCCAAGAAAAGCAAGTGCTCTTGGCCACTGAGCTCTCCTTCCAGGCCCAGACATACAGAATCTTAATGGCTCTAGAAGTCATTGAGCCACGCTGCTCAGGACTCTGCCTTTCCCGTAGCAGAAAGGATCACAGGTGGGGATTCACGCCTGTACCGTGAGCCCATGGAGAGAGGTCATTTTGAGATTGAATTTGCACAGTAGGTTTCTCCCTGACGCATGAGCCAAGTGACTAGTAACGACAAGTGTCGGAACCAAGAGTGGGGCCTGCTCCTTCACAATGTGAGGGTTCCACCCAGCATATCTGGCCCAAAGTACACAAAGTTGTTTCAGAAGTATGAATTAGAACCCAAAGGGAGTTAATAACTTTTATTTTATAAAGGCACATGGCCATGCAATATGGTCAGGGCTTCTTCTGGGCCTGGCCTTGCAGGGGAAGGGGCCTCTGTAAATTAGTGGCCTGAAGCAGCACTACCCAGTAGGACAATCTGCCATGGTGGAGGTGTCCCCTGCACCATTCAGCAGCCTAGCTGGGTACAAAGATAAAGAGTGTCACTAAGAAGCTAAATTTTGCATTCAATTATTTGAAATGTAAACCAGTACCCGTGGCTTGTGGCTATACAGTGTGGTCCAGCCAATGTTTATTTCTTCCAGAGTGTATCTGTCACTTTTAATTATATGATACACAAATATATCCATTCTCAGGGGGACCCCTCCCAGACGCCCAAACATTTTGATTGCTGACATAATGTCACATACGGAAAAGGTCACATCTGCCCTCAATGTGACAAGCTGCAGCCAAAACATGGGCACACTAAATACAGTGTGTGAACTCACCTTCAGTTTATAAACTCTGGTCTGTCCCCAGGAGATCTCGTTATGTATATATATAAACATCCTAAACTGAAAAAAATCTGAAATCAGGAATACTAGCAGTCCCAGCCTTTCAGATAAGAGAGACTCAGCCCATGCAGATATATGTGTACAAATAGACACACTCATATAGACAAATACACACAATTTTACGTGCACACACATATGTGCACGTGTACATACGTGAGCTTAGGATGTAGGTCACTGGTGGATCACTTGCCTAGCTTGGGCAAAAGCCCGGGCTCAATCCTCAGCACTGCAGAAAACAAAAGCAAAAATAAGATTCGGGCCTTTGGGGCTGAGGCTGTCACAGAGTGCTACAGTCTTTAGCTAATCATGAGGAAGTGACACAGGCCCTGGGCTTGGTCCCCATTCTCCCTTATGCTGCTTCACAAAAAAACAACCAAACAACCAACACACATACAGGATGTATGCATGCATGCATGTGTGTATATGTGCATATAGTTGACATCTATAGATATGTAAGAGGTTATAAAGAGGGGCCAGGACCCTCTAACTTCCTAAATTGAGCTCAGCTCCTGCGACACCATGGTCCCTCTCAGACAGAGGGTCTCCATATCCCACAGCTGCCTTTAGGGTGCTGATTTATGGCTACCTGTTGTCCCTCCTCCCCCACCCCCACTCTGGATGGAACCCTGCTGTACCAGCATGCAGGTCACGGTCTATGTTTTCTCCAGACTGTCTGTGGCCTTGAGTATTGAGTGGACATGGTCCCACTGCTGGTCAGTGATTTTCCTGAGCAGTTTAGAGCCCTGGTGTCCTACCAAGTGATAACCCAGTCTCTCTTGTTCTTCCTCCCCAGCTGGCAGACATGGTGAGTGACCTTCATTTCCATCAGACTTTACTCAAGCTCCAGGGTGTCTCCCATCCGGAAGCCAAGATCAAGCATGGCGATGATAGAATTGAGCCTGGCCTTCCTTTGTTCACACTCAGAGCAAACACTTGGCCTTGAAGGACTCATCCGCTATAGCTGTGTTTCACTACAATTTTCCAAACCAACTGGAAGCCCTTTTGTTGGGAGGCATATGCTAATGACATGCATCTCTGTCCACCTACCTGATTTCTTAAAATATCCTTCCTCCCTCCTCTTTCTCTCATTTCTCCTCAAATCTCTCTTCCCACTCCACCTCTCCCTTTCTCTTCCCCCATCTCTGTCATGTCTTCTCTGTAGTTCAGTAATTAGGATGCAGAGGGCAGAATGAGAATAGAATCAGATAACAAGTGAGAGAAGTGTGGTGGAGAGGATGCTGAGGCCTAGGTAGCTTGTGCTTAATGTTAACTGCCAACCTACCTCAGTGGCTTTTAGTCTCCTTTTTTGTATACTTTACCAATGTTTATTACATGATACATTTGTATCAGTCTGAGATACAAATGTATATGTATATGTATACACACATACACATATATGTGTGTATATGTATGTATGTGTGTGTATATATATGTATATATGTGTGTGTATATATATTTTTTCTCTTATATGAATTTACCAGCCTTTGACCTGTGCTAACTCAGTCCTTTAATAAGGACTTACTGAAAACCTGTGATCTAGACTCTTGTTTTGAGCTGGGGTCAGGGTTGACAGCAGACAAAATCCATTACACATTTCCATTCTCATGGAGAGTCCAGATAGAAAACAAATGGATAAATTCAGAGTCTGAAATAAAGCACAGGTTGTACTGTAATGGAATAAAGTCAGGAGCAGAGGTTGATACTTTTCAGATCGGGGCTTTTCCCTGAAGCAGCGAACTTGAAGTCAGGACTAAAGGAGCCACAGTTTTCTGAGTGTAAGGCAAGAAATACAAATACCAGCGCTGTGGAACAGAGCAGACTTAGGCAGTCCCTGGAAAGCGACAGAGAGAAGTATCCTGCGGCACAGTGGTAGGGAGAGAGTAGCATGTTAAAAGCAAAGGAGGTCTAGCTAGAAGCTGCATCAAGCTGGCCAGACGGACTTCTGATCCATCTCAAAAAGAAAGTCATGTGCTCTCCCTCACAGCCTGTCATACGTATGTGAGTAAAGCTATGTGTGGGTGCAGCAGCCCATGGCGAGGGGAGAACAGGAAAGGATAAATATTGGTGGTGAGCAAGGAACAGGTAAGGAACCCAAGTCAGGACAGGGGATGGAAAGCGAGGTGTTTTTCTCGTCTTCACTGTGTTGTGGATTCCTTAGGTTTGCTTGTGGGTAAGTGGATAAAAATAGACTTGACAGCAATGCTGCAAAAATCCGATGCAGAGGGGCTGTTCTAGCTGTGTAGAAGTTCACTAAGAAGTATGGACTTTGGGTCTGTCTAATCTCATAATCATTTATCGCAAATAACTTTCAAATAAGAAGTCTCAGTCACTAATAAGGCCAGAGAACAAGTTGGTAGGGTGGGTGCTGGTGGAGGTGGAGACGCCACCTGCCTTGTGTTAGGCAGAAGCCATCAGCACAAACTCTCCAGAGCTCTTGGGCTCCTGGAAAGAGCATGCTGGGTTTGAGGCGAGCCCTTAAGTATATTTTTTTCCCCATTGAAAACTAAAAGTTTTTCTGTATTTCCAGGCTGCACTGTTAACCCCTTCTTCCCTGTATCCCTAAATTATAACCAGCATCATTGCTGGTTTTGTACTGTAGACAAAACAACCCAAACACAAAGCGAGAAGCACCAGGTCCACACTTTGTTAGGATTCGTTCACCTTTTAATTGTAAGATTAACATGACTTTGACTTTTGAAAAATCCGATCATCCCACTAATTAGACTCGGAGGCTAATAAGTTTGTCCCATCTCCCCTGAGATGATGTGATCTGGCATCAGCATGTACTGTAACTGGCCATGGATCTGGCATCAGCATGCACTGTAACTGGCCATGGATGTGGCATCAGCATGCACTGTAACTGGCCATGGATGTGGCATCAGCATGCACTGTAACTGGCCATGGATGTGGCATCAGCATGCACTGTAACTGGCCATGGATGTGGCATCAGCATGCACTGTAACTGGCCATGGATGTGGCATCAGCATGCACTGTAACTGGCCATGGATGTGGCATCAGCATGCACTGTAACTGGCCATGGAAGCATCCCTTTTGTCTGGGAGCTCTGTAGCCCAGGATGACCTTGAACTCCTGACCCTCCCGGCTCTACTGTTCAAGTGTGTGTGTACAGGCATAAGCTACCATATCTGTCTTCTGTGATGCCCAGGATCAAACCCAGGACTTTGCACATGCCAGAAGAGCACCATACTGACTGGGCTACATCCCTACTCCCTTATCCTCCGTTTGCTTTTAATTATAAGAGGAGTCTCCACAGCCATTCCTTGAAAGTTCTTGTCCCTTGTTTCTTCCTCATTAAGTGAAATGAACTTGTGTTTCAACATGATTAAAGTACAGATGCGAATGACCATGCCTTTGAGTCGGCTTCTGCGGGGTTAAGGACATTTCCAAACAGGTTCTACCATCTAGAAGGGACTGGGTAATTAACTTACAAGTTTAATCCCAAATCATGTTGATTTTAGACTGTTTTCTTTTCTGCTTATCCTGGAGGAACATATAGCCAGCTTTTAGAACAGCCATTTTAATGATTCAAGCTGTAAACATTTAATATTTTATATGTTTTAATATTTGGGTTATTAATTATTTAATGCTTAAATATTTGAATAGTTAGCATTTAAAATGATTTTGCTTTCCGTGTATTGCTTGTAGGCAAACATCCTACATGACAGGAAGCATGGTTTTTTGTTTTTTGTCTTTCAGGAAAACCTGAGTGCCCAGTGCATCCAACTGAGTTGGTGTTTGTCCTGGACCAGTCCCGGGATGTCACAGAGCAGGACTTTGAGCGAATGAAGGGGATGATGGTCTCCCTAGTTAGGGATGTCAAGGTTAGGGAGGCCAACTGCCCCGTGGGTGCCCGCGTTGCCATCCTAGCCTACAACTCCCACACCAGGCACCTCATCCGCTTCTCAGATGCCTACAGGAAGGACCAGCTGCTCACGGCGATTAAAGCTCTTCCTTATGAGAGATCCTCCGACAGCAGGGAGATTGGCAAAGCCATGAGGTTCATCTCCAGGAATGTCTTCAAGAGAACCCTTCCAGGGGCTCATGTGAGAAGAATCGCCACGTTCTTTAGCAGTGGTCCATCGGCCGACGCCCAGACCATTACCACAGCCGCCATGGAGTTCAGTGCCCTGGACATTGTACCTGTGGTGATTGCGTTCAGCAACGTGCCCTCGGTCAAGCGCGCCTTTTCAGTAAGCACTGCATAAAGCCCTTTTTATCCCTGTATTTCACCAATCTTCAGAAACATCATAAGAAAATACATAGCTATATTTTCTTGCCTTTCAGAACAAGGTCATTCCAGTTAGCTAAATACAAGGGTAGGTGCTTCATTGCTATTTACCAAGCACTGTTCATTATCCTGTTCATTATCCTGTTGAATTCTCACAACTACTGTGCAAAGATGAAGATAGGGGTTTTGTTTTTCTTTCTCATTTTGTAAATGAAAGGCTGAGCCTAGACAAGGCCCACTTCTGGTCCAGGTTCCACAGTTGTCAGAGCAGAGTGGTGATGTTAGGGTTTGATGCTAAGTTTGCTTCGCCACAGCTTTCCCAGCTGCTTACTGCATGGCCTCTGCCTCCAAAGATACTAAACTCAGGAGGTTAGTAAACAGATAGGAGTGTCCTTGAGATGGTCATGATAGTGGTCATTGCTGTGTGGTTTTGAAAAGCTAGCACACCCCTGTAATCCCAGCACTTGGGAGGCAGAGTACGAGAATCAGAAGTTCAGGGGCTTCCTTACCTACCTGGTGAGTTCAAGGCTGGTTTGGGGCTATATGAAAAATCTGTCTCAAAACCTCTTCTATGGGTGTGTGGAAACAGCTCAGGAAAGTGCATTAGGACCTGAATTTCAGGTCCCTAGCACCCACACAATGGCTAAGCATGAAAGTGTACAGTTGTAAGCCCAACGCTGGGCAGCGACAGATGGCACCCTGGAGCTCACTGGCCAGCCAGCCCGAAAGAGTGGCTGAGCCCTAGATTCATCTATCTCAAAAATCAAGATAGAGAGTGACTAAGTAGTGAGAAAGACATCTGGATAGCCCTTGGCTTCCCCATGCATGTCATACGCATGTACAAATACACAAAAGATCCATGTATCACACAGCCACATGAAAGCAAAGTAAATAAACAGAGAGGCTAATTTTTTTTAAACTTCATTTATGTAAAAGTCCCCAGCTTATAAAAGAAAAGCCAGTCCAACTAAAGCGTCTTCCATTAAGGATTAAACCTAGCTTGTAGCATCCCTCAGTAAACCACCTGGGATGGAGACATCCACCCCTTGCCATCCTTAATCGAAAAAGACACACTGGCCCCAACAAAGTATCCTTCCAGTGGGTACTGCCCCAGTGTGATGTTGGGCTCCCCCGTTTATAGCGAGCTCCAGACAGCAGGACCAGAGTATTAGGGAATACATGGGAAATAAGTCTCAACGTTTGACAGTTCATGTAAAGAGTAAATGTCTCACTGCTGTGCCTTGGGACCCAGAACATCCTAGCAAGCACAAGGGCGATTAGCTTTGCCCTTTTTAGTAGCTTGATGCTGTTTAATACTAATGGGACTGGTGTAGCACAGGAGATGGCTATTAGCATCAGTGGACTCCGAATTATATAAACAAAAAAGGACTGATTCGTCCAAAGGATACTGTAGGTAGATTAGGAAAGGCTGGGTCTAAGCCATGCAAACAAAGCCTCGAAATTCTGTAAGTGATTTTGGTGAGAGCGCCCTTGCAAGTTTAGTCATAAAGGACAACTTCATACCCTGACAAAAACACTTGGTGGTATTTGTGACACGTACCCACTCAGAAAGTACAGTGTATGAAAGGTATTGTGGTTTGGGGTTAGGTGTTTGGGTTGGGAGTTTATCAACCTTTTGCTGTGAACATCCACAAAGACAGTTTCTCGATTCTACCTAAATTGCCTAGAGATTCTCTAAGTAATGCTCGATTTCCAAAAATCGGGTCTTGTGGAGCAGAGAAGACAGCCCAGGAGTGAAGCACTTTGCCTGGGATCCAGTGTTTGAGTCTCCAGAATCCATGTAAACTCAGTGCAGTCGTGAGTCTGCAATCCCAGCACTTCCTCACAGGGATGGGGCAAAGAGAGGATCCGCTGTAGTTCATGGGCTAGGCTGAAACGCACAGCAGCGAACAACCCCTGCCTCACCTACGGTGGAAGGCAAGGACCAACACGCAGTGCTGTCCTCTGACACATGTCAAGATCATCCAAAGCTGCTGCTGCTGCTGCTGCTGCTGCTGCTCCTCCTGCTCCTGCTCCTGCTCCTGCTCCTGCTCCTGCTCCTGCTCCTGCTCCTCCTCCTCCTCCTCCTGCTCCTCCTCCTGCTCCTGCTCCTGCTCCTCCTCCTCCTGCTCCTCCTCCTGCTCCTGCTCCTGCTCCTCCTCCTCCTGCTCCTGCTCCTCCTCCTGCTCCTCCTCCTGCTCCTCCTCCTGCTCCTGCTGCTGCTCCTGCTCCTGCTCCTGCTGCTGCTCCTGCTCCTGCTCCTGCTCCTCCTCCTCCTCCTGCTCCTGCTCCTCCTCCTGCTCCTCCTCCTGCTCCTGCTCCTCCTCCTCCTCCTCCTCCTGCTCCTCCTCCTGCTCCTGCTCCTCCTCCTGCTCCTGCTCCTCCTCCTGCTCCTGCTCCTGCTCCTGCTCCTGCTGCTGCTCCTGCTCCTGCTCCTGCTCCTGCTCCTCCTCCTTCACCTTCACCACCACACTCAGTCCCACTCAAAGATTCTTAATTTGTTTATTATTTATTTTTAAACAACAACAAACCTCAAAAATGTGGGCAGCAGCAAGTGAAGGATCTGAGGCCAGACTCGGCCCCAGGTTCATTACGGTGTCAAATGTTCAGCCCCGAGTTTGCCAGAGCTGTTCTGGGCTCTGGGAGTATAAGGAGGAGCTTATATCTGCCCTTGAGGGGCCTAGGCTTGCTGTCTAGGGGGCTTTAGACAGAGGCCAGCATGCCAGCTGGTTAGAACCGGATGCCTGATATGGTTAGCTTTAAACAGAGGCAAGCATGCCAGCTGGTTAGGACCGGATGCCTGATATGGTTAGCTTTAAACAGAGGCCAGCATGCCAACAGGTTAGAGCCGGATGCCTGACACAGTTCGTGGAAAGTCGCTTTGCTCTATTTCTGCCTTTTTGTTTCTTGTGACCATTTTTACATCCTGTGCCTTCCCTGGACTTAAACCATTAGTTGTTATCATTATGATTTTGTTGTGGTTGTTTTGGTCTTGGGATGGGGTTTGGGGGGGGGGTTGGGGGGTGTTGTTTTGTCTTAGGGACTTTCTATCTCTGGCTGGCCTAGAACTCTGAGAGATCTGCCTGTCCTGCCCCCTGAGTACTTAGGCATTATTAAATTTTACTTTTAAGAACAGAACCCTAAACTCAAGTAGCACAGTATCTGAGGGTCATATTTTAAAATGCCCTTCACATTTATCATGGCTTCTCTAGATCTCCATTCACCTGAGAGCTGAAAAGGCACAGCTGAAATCTGGTACCTGTGCAGTTGTGTCAGGGTCTCTAAAGCTCCAGTCACCCTTGGGGTTTCAAGTGCTGTGACGAAACACCATGGCCAAAAGCAACTTGGCAAGGAACACGTTTATTCTGTTTACAGTTTCCCATTCTAATCCATCACTGAAGGAAGTCAGGGCAGAAACCACATTGGCAGGAACCTGGAGGCAGAAGTTGACCCAGAGGCCATGGAGGAGAGCTGCTTACTGTCTTGCTCCCTGTGGGTTGTTCTGTCTGATTTCTTAGAGCACCCAGATCTACCTGTCCAGGGGTGGCACCACTCCTTGTGGGATGGGCCTTTTCACATCAGCCGTCAATCAAGGCATTACCCCTGCGAACTTGCCTCTAGAGAGCATTTTCTCAACTGTGGGTCCCATGTCTCACAGAGCACTAGCTGTGTCAAGTGGATATAAGTCTTGCTAGCACAACTGACCTTCCCAACCCTCTCTGTGCATTCTAAAGGAAGACAACTTTCCAGTCTAGTAGAATGCCATCTCTTTCTTATGTGCCATCTTACGGAGTCCTGTGATGACTATGAGAGAAAAATCACCCAACCACCCAGGAATGCCCACACTTCATCTGCAGCCTTGTTAGCTGTACTCTCAGCCTTGCTGGCACATCTTTGCATTTTTTTCAAGAAAACAAGCAATAAGAGAAACACAGAAACTTACCATTTTAAATCCCCAGCTGACATTCAGTTCAGGGATTTCTGGGGTTTTTTTTCTTTTTTTGTTTTTTTTAATACTACAGCACCCCCATGCTAAGCAATAGGATCAGTGATCCCTAAAACAACATCTTCCAAACTGTATGAAGAGATTACTCGCTGGGGTGTCGGGAGTATGCAGGTCGCCAGTGAACTCTTCCTAATGGAGCAGCTCATTAGAATCAGTGAGGAAGACCTGTGTCCCGTTTTATATCCTTGTGCGGATACATGATTAAATGTGAGCATCCATTATTAGGCAGGGTCATTGCCAGAAATGTGGAAGTTGTTACACCGTAGACACATAGAACACAAAGCTAGTTAGCAGATGACAACATTCCCTGGACAATCTCCCGAGAAACATCACTCTTAATTACGTAAGGACCCGCTGATGCACAGCTAAGGCATAAAAGCAGCTAGAGCATGGAAGCTGGTCCTTGTGAGGGAAGAGCAAACCCGGTGCTGAAGCCTTCTGGACCCCACGCCTATCCTGGGCTCGCTTTCCTTGCCTGTAAAGCAATGAAGCTGGCTTATGTGGTCTCTAAATTTTCTTCAGGCTTATTATGAATCATGATGGGCAGCAAGAAAAATCCTTGTGGCCCACTCCGGCCCTGGATGTCCTTCCCACCCTCTCTGAGCTGACTGGCTGGGTTTCTTGTCACTCTTTACGAGAAGACATTTGCACGGTCCATGAGTGACGCAGATGCTACTGAAGATGGCGAGAGGAGGCCAAGCATTGTGTTCCACTGCACGGCGTCCCATTGGTGTCACTACAGCTCCTGTGCCCCTCCCTGCCCAACCTCCATGGCTGTCCCCTTGGGACACATCATGCTTGCTTTTATTGTTTTCTGCTGCTTCGCCCAACTATGGAGCACTCTGCTCCTTTCTCCATGGACTCGGGTCTAGAAATATAACCCACACCTTCAGTTCTCACAGGCGCTCTAAGCCTTTACCTCTAACCCAGGAAGAATATCAAGGAAAAGCAGTGGGCAGCTTGAGGGGAAGCTGATGAGCGCAGACCCCTCCATCTGCTCTGTGTGAGATAAAAGAAAAACAAACAAACAAACGGGCAGAGATAGGGCTAAGTCTTGGGGAGATGCCCTCCTCCATTCTTCTATTTTCCCTCATTCCTTGAGCCACCAGAATATAAGCAAAGTGACAACCAAAATTAGTGGTGACACTGTTTAATGTTTTCTTGTGAGCTAGGTATCACAGAAGCAGGCTCAGGCCCAGGCCTAGGTGGCTTTCTTTCCTGAAACACCCCAGTCCCTCCACAGTGGCAGCACATCATAGCCCATCTAGGAAGCTAGAGGATGAAGTCTTGACTCTGCCCTAGCAGGTAAGACTCTGCACTGTTGGTGGTTTTGAGAGGCATCCACAGTGTTTCAAGTGAACCACACCTTTGGCTCACCTGAACAGTGATGAGTGACTGGTGAGGAAGCCTGGGCCCCCTCAGAGAGCACGAAGAGCAGATAAGGATTCGACCACTGACCAAGATTAGCAAACTTGCCCGTCAACTGTGAGATGACTGATAGGTGAAGAAAAATTATAGTGATACTATCCTGTGGCTAAGATGGGTCAGACGATGTTTGTTTGTTTCCAGGGAATCATTCCTAGACTATCAAGTAAAATAGCTCTCCTCTCTCCCTAGTGAGCCTCAATCCCATACTTAATCCATAGAGGTGTAATCACAGAGGTCCTAGCTACTTAGGGTTACACCATTTCTCTGACCAGAGACAACTGAACCATGGCAGAGAATCTGAACTGTTCTTTTAGGGGTTGAGAATCGGAGTCCCAAGGGATGCCAGGCTGTCTAGAGCAGCAGTTCTCAACCTTCCTAGTGCTTCGACCCTTTTAATACAGCTCCTCATGTTGGGGTGACGCTCAACCATAAAATTATCTCTGTTGCTACTTCACAGCTACATTTTTGCTACTGTTATGAAACATAATGTAAATACCCACTTAATAGTCTTAGACAGCCACTGTAAAAGGATCATTCAACCCCCAAAAGGGTCTTGACTCATAGGTTGTGAACCAATGATCTAGAATTAACCACCTGCAGTTACACAGTGGGCTATATTCTATATTCTATGTTCTCCAACAGTGCAGAGTCTCTCCTGCTAGGGCAGAGTCAAGACTGCATCCTCTAGCTTCCTAGATGGGCTATGATGTGCTGCAGCTGTGGAGGGACTGGGACGTTTCAGGAAAGAAAGCCACCTAGGCCTGGGCCTGAGCCTGCTTCTGTGATACCTAGCTCACAAGAGAATGTTAAAACAGTGTCACCACTAATTTTGGTTGTCACTTTGCCTGCATTATAAAGAGCAGCCCTTGGTTTCCTGGTTCCCTGGGACTCGTTGTGAGGTGCAGGAGTGGGAGGGTAGAGGGCAGGAGTGGGGGGGGGCTCATTCTTTTCCATAACTGACTTGAGTGTAGGCAGTCTCTCTTGACCAGTGTTAGTATTTCTCTGAGCTTCAGTTGCTCTATATGAAGAATAAGGATGGGGAATTCCCCCCAGATGGCTGGGTGACATGAATAGGAAATGCTTTATGCGCTCTGCTCACCCATGCCACCCACTGTGTGCCACTGACTGGGACATTCTATTAGATCGAGTAATAGAATTCCCCTTTGACAGCTCAAGGAAGAGTCAAGAGTTAGAACCAGCTGGACCACCTCCCAGCATCCTTGTGGGGTTGCCCTCCCCTGACCTCAGCTCTCAAATAAAGCTGGAAGGCTCCTCCATCCCAACGCGCTAAGCAGTTCTTTCTCTCACTTCTGCCTTCTTCCAGATTGATGACACTGGCACATTCCAAGTCATTGTGGTTCCCTCCGGGTCTGATGAAGGGCCAGCGTTAGAGAGACTCCAGCGGTGCACTTTCTGCTATGGTGAGACCCACGGGAAGAAGTGAATTTGATCAGGCCTGCTCAATGTGTTGAGTCAACTTTGGCAGGAGCAGCTGGAACTTGGCCGTAGGGATAGGCACGGCCTAGGGCAGGTCTCACTGGGGTTCGGGACACATACTGGATCTTCCACACATGGAACCTCTCAGCTCAGCCTGTAGGGCCCTTCCAATGCACCCCAGCAGGAAGCTTATACTCCTGGCCCTTCTACTTTAGTGCAGCTTCCAGGAAACAATAATAATTGAAAAACAAAACAAAAACCTTAGCCTGTCTCCTTGCCAAGTTTTTCCATGCTATAAAGGATTTTATATGTTTTCTAAATCTCAAATGTACACATACACACACACACACACACACACACACACACACACACACACACACACACACCTGGCCCCAAAGGCTTTGGAGCAACCTGGCACCTCCCTTCCTGGTCGGGAACTGTTTTTCAGTGCAGTGGGAGCGGAAGACAGCAACTCAGACATCCTCATCCAGGAGTCTTCATAGGCTCCCAAGAGTTAGGCAACAAAAAGATTTGCAGTATTGACTGTGGCGCACAGTCTGTTGGTCTAGCTGGGAAACAGCCTCTCTCCTCCTCCATCTGATGTTCCATAACCATGTGGGAGCCACTGGGGTTGCAGGTAGTCATGACAGCAGGCAGTTCCCCCCGTGTCTGCTCTAGTCTGTCCACTGCTCTCATTATTCTGCCTGATGCTGGCTCTTGTGGTGACAGTTCAAACTTAAGCTACTGGGCTTCTTATGCTCTCAGCACGGTTTTAATTGGTTTACATACACTGTGTCCATCTAGGCTTATAACCACACTGAAGTGTTTGAACTATTATTAGTAACATTGTACAGATGAGGGAGATGAAATCGAGAGAGATGTGATATTCTCCTCAGGGTCCCACAACCAGATCAAACCCAGGGAAGCTGGCTCCAGAGTGCCTTTAATTTTCGCAGACTAAGAGTCTCATTCTATTCCCTGAAACTCTCCCTTTAGACCTGGAGAAAGACCGTATGAGACCTTCTCCATGCACAGTAGTAGGATGCTGGGGTTTGCTGTGTAGATGACCTCACCTGGAGAGAGTGATTCTGAGAAGGGAGCAGACGTTCCCAGATTCCCCCTCTACAGCCCTGGATTCAAGCTCTCTGCTCACACCCTCCAGCCCTGTGGATTGTACTGGGAAGTTTTGGATCCGAGCACTCTCCTTCCTTCACATAAACTGGTGGAGTGCTAGGATCCAGCCTATACGCTCTTAGCTGCGCCCCTGGACATGTCAGCTCCAACAGTGTGCTGATGTGTTGCACGGTCATTAACTGCACATATGTGACAGGGGATAGGCTTTTGGCTCTGAGTCTTGGCTTAAACCCTTGCTTTGTCTCACAGGCATATAATGGAAGATATTTTGGCTGTCATTTCCTGCAATTAAAAACCCCACAGAACAGAGCAAATGGGCAGCCTGCTGTCCCTGATTTAAGAAACGGCTCTGCACACAGGTGACTATTCCGTCATCTGACCACTATTCAGAGTCATAAAATGTCACTAAGCTTCAGTAAGGGACTTCAGCTGAGCCATCTTTATTGATTCCATGAAAAAGCATGAAGATGGAAAGTTTGCTACACCCACAGGATCCACATGCTAGCCATTAGATTGTTCACTTAATAGTTGGTATTTATGGTCCATGCTGATATCTAATTTCCATCTGCATGCTTGTTACTCCATTTCTAACTTCCCCTTTGGTTTCTAAGGAACCCATTCTTACCCTCAGTCATCTACTAACAAACTAGACAGACCCTCAGCATCTGGGTCAGCCTGATGCCCAGTTAGTCACAATCAGTCATACAGAGGCCACTCGGTGGCTTGTTCAGAGGTGACGTCATGTTAGTTATGTGATAAGACCAGAACCTGGACATCCCAGCTCTCAGGTGAAGGGACCACCTTATACCTCATGTGTCCTTATCTCTAACGATAAGAAACTGCAATCTAGCTCAGGGGGTAAAGGGGCCCGTCTCCAAACATGACGATTTGAGTTCAACCCCTAGGACTCACGTGGAAGGAGGAAACTGACTCTCGAAAGTCCTCCTTTGCCTCCACACACATGCTGGGCTATGTGTACCCATGTATAAAACAAGTAAGTAAGTGTCAGAAACACCATTGACAGAAACTTCTAAAAATATAGTGCCTCCATTATGAATGTACTCCCCTGCTTCAGTGGGTTCCATGAAAATAGATGAAATGAATTCTAGAATCCTCTCATTTCTAATTTATCATACCCCCCCCCCATTCATTTATTGTGGTCACATTCAATAAAATCCACTCTCTGTTTTTTCCTTATGGTATGCATGCATAATGAGAGAGGCATATTTATAAAAATGACTTCACTTTATGGAAGAACACTTTTTATAAGGGGTATGAAGTTATGAACTCTTACTTAAATTGAAATAAAAGATGCATTGCCTTTTAAAGCTTAATTTTGAAAGCAGATGAGCTTTTCACAGCTAGTGTCGTGATTAAGGCCCGTAGTTTAGCCTGCACACTGTCAGCACTAGAAGTTCTCTCACAGTGTGTTCTTACACCAGAGGACGAATTGCTCACTTCAAACTTTATACACACAACAGTCAAAATTAAACTTCAATAGAACACAATTTAAAAACTGGTAGCATGGAGTCAAGGACTCACAGCCTGGTATCAGATCTGGACATCTTGGTGATAAACTCTCACTCTTGGTGTCAGAGATATAACTATTTTATGAGCAAAATCTATGTAGTGCCTGCATGCTCAAATAGCTGAGGTAGAACCTTCCTACTCTTTGTCTCGATCTGCTTAGTAACTCTAAATGACTTGGTTTGCAGATCTATGCAAGCCGGATGCTTCGTGTGACCAAGCCAAACCACCCCCCATTCAGTCCTACCTGGACACTGCATTCCTACTGGATGGCTCTCGGCACGTGGGAAGTGCAGAGTTTGAAGACATGAGAGACTTTCTAGAGGCACTGCTAGATCACTTCGAAATCACTTCGGAGCCAGAGACATCTGTCACTGGAGACAGGGTGGCCCTGCTGAGCCATGCCCCCCTCGACTTCCTACCCAACACCCAGAGGAGTCCGGTTAGAACTGAGTTCAACCTAACCAGCTATAGCAGTAAGCGCCTCATGAAGAGACACGTGGATCAGGCAGTCCAGCAGCTGCATGGAGATGCTTTTCTTGGCCATGCCCTCGGGTGGGCACTGGACAACGTCTTTTTAAACACCCCCAATTTGAGACGAAACAAAGTCATATTTGTGATATCTGCTGGGGAAACCAGCCACCTGGATGCGGAAACCTTAAAGAAAGAGTCCCTACGAGCCAAATGTCATGGGTATGCCCTCTTTGTCTTTTCCTTGGGCCCTGACTGGGATGACAAGGAACTGGAAGACCTGGCCAGCCACCCCGTAGACCAGCACTTGA
Organism: Mus musculus; assembly: GCF_000001635.26. Lineage (NCBI taxonomy): Eukaryota > Metazoa > Chordata > Mammalia > Rodentia > Muridae > Mus > Mus musculus. The sequence goes on along the minus strand of NC_000075.6, from coordinate 105,698,738 downwards.
TCCAGCTTGGCCGAATTCATAAACCTGACCACGGATACAGTGTGAAGTTTGTGAAGTCTTTTATAAACTCCATCAGGCGTAAGTCAGAAAACTGTTCCTGTACATAAGAGCCTGCTCCGTAATTCCCCAGAAGGGCAATGTGCTGGCGTGCATGCTTGGACACCTCTTGTTTGTCTTCAAGGGCATTGCAGGGTCAGAGAGGAAAATATGTAATAATGGATGGTGGAAGGGAGGACACTCTGGTTCCTAAGCATTTAATTTTCTGGCTCATCATATTTTTTTTTTATGCCTCTGGTTCCTATGGAGAAGCAATCATAACAAGCAGCTGTCCACACATCTGTCTGCACAGAGAGGTGTAGTCTGGGGGGTGTGAAATCACAGCCTGGACTCGGGCTCCCTTGCCATGTAACCCTAACAAGCTACCCTTTGGTAAGAGGTTTCTGCAGTTAACACAGAGAGAGAGAGAGAGAAGCCAGAGAAAAACAGAAACAATTCTTGGCTTTGCTTGGACAAGTTCCAAAGTCTGAGCTGGGAGTGTTAAAGAGATATCGTTTTTTATCGGTCAGAATGAAAGGCATGGCTTTGTATAACTTTCTCCCAACTCCATGACCTTGTAGGATTCACTCACGAGAATAACTGTGCCTGTAAGGAGACAAGCATGGGCTGTTTTTCTTGGCTGGGCGTCCTGAGAAATCTGCAGTCCATTTTGGATGCAGCAGGGATGGCCGAGGAGCCGTGTCCAGATATGAGGCTGAAGGCAGACAGGCAGTGGGTAACTATATCTGTTTTCAGAGCCTGCTGACTCTTGTCCAAGGGAGTGCAGATAAGGAGACAGGCATGCACAGGTTGAAGAAGGCATGTGCGAGTGCCTGGCTAATTCCTAAAGCTGTCATCGTATTGAAGAGTGAGGTGGGATGAGCCTGCAGATGTGCTGAGCAGTGCAGAGAGACTGCTGGTGGGGTTGATGGCAAATCCTACTCAGTGTGAGTCTAGGACCAGCACCAACTACCAGCTGGGGCTGGTTAGACGCAGGCTTCAGCCCCACCCGATGATGTATCTTACCCGAGCTCCCAGGATACACATATACAAGGTTTTAGAAACACGGGTATGGGAATAGTGAGCCCCCCAGAGTGAGATTCATTTCCATAGATTCTGGAACTGAAACCCCAAAGAGGAGTTTTGGGCAAGGGGTCACCCTGAAGGAAGTCTTTTATAAGGGTTGACCAAAAGACCACTTGGTAAGTCTCTGGTAAACTCGAAAAGAAGCTTGCTTGATGGCCCACAAGTGTGGGGGAGAGAGGGTAAGACTTGCCCTGAAATTTCCTTCCTGGTATTCCAGAATTCTTCCTGCTCTTCCCTGCCTGGGCATCCAGTCACATGATCAGATGCCAGTCACATGATCAGATGAGGCAGCCCCTCCCTCTTAGGACAAAAGCAGAAATGTTTTAAGCTAAGAGCAGGTGGGACTCACGGGAGACACAGAGAGTGTTCTGAACACTGAGCGTGATACAGCCGCCTACTCCATTTCCAAAGCTGTGATATCTAGAAAGTGCCATCTTTAAAACACAGCTGCAGGAAGTGAATTCTACCACAGGCCCATGGTCATGCCCATTCAACACAGTGTTCATTGCTGATCATCTACTCTGAGCCACTGGCTGCACCAGTGCTAGGCTTAAAGAATAGACTTGGCCAGATGCCCTCTGAAGCTTCGGATGCCTTCAAAGTGTCTGTGACTCATTTGGCGCACGACCACAAAGCAGACAGCAGGACATGGTCCACTTCAGAGCAGCACATTCCCTAAGGGAGGCAAAGCTGCTGAGTCAGCAACCTTCTACATACTGTTCAAATAAGAAAAGAAAACCCCAAGCCAGATCTGGTGGGCCCAGCACACACCTGTAATGTTTGCTTTGGAGAGGCAGAGACAGGAGGATTGCTGTAAGCCAGCCCAAGCCACTTAGTAAGACCCTACCTCAAAACAAAACTCCTATGTAAGACAAAAACCCTGAAGGCCATATGGTAGAGCATACTGCCCTTCTTGTAAGAGCAGTTTTGAACATATGCCCTGTTGTAGTCCAGGACATGCCTGTTAGTTGGAAGAACCTACTCAACCAGCAAGAGGCTCTGTGTGTGTGTGTGTGTGTTTGCGCGCGCGCGCGCGCATGTGTGCATGCATGTGCCACATGTACATGTGTGAGCCAGAGGACAGCCTCAGGTGTCACTCCTCAGGCACCGTCCTTTGGAGACAGAGATTCCCAGTGATGCAGAACTTGTCCAGCAGGCTAGGCTGGCTGGCCAGTATAACCCAGCATCACCAGTAAATCCTATCTTTTTGTCACCTCCCCAGTGCCAGGATTGTAAGTACTTGACACCAGGCCTGGCTTTTCCAGAAAGGTATTTGCTTAACAAATCTTTTTGACTTCACGCTTTCAGGCATGCATAACACATTTAAAAATTTTTCTCTGTTAAAAAAAAAAAGCTTTGCATTTTCAAATGGATTAAAGCATGCTTTATTGTTATGAAAAATTAATACTCTTCCAAATGAAGTGAATCGGTGAATTGAACCCAAAGGCATGTAGTGTGTTGCTAACATAAAGACCATAAAGGGACTACCCTGTTCCCTTCGCACTTGGATATGCCACAAAAACAAAAAATAAACTCTAATGAGCTCCTATCAAAGGCAAGAGCGTTATTAGGACTGCCTGCGTTTCATAATGGCTGACGACGTTAGGAGCTACAGGCATTTTAATGAAAAGTTGTTTGAATTCACCAACATATTCACTAGAGACTTCTTTCCCAAACTTGGTTTGGGGACTTCTCTGGGACATTTCTCATGCCCTGTGACCATCTTTGGATGGACATTGGCAACTGCTGTGGTACTGTACAGAACAGACAGACCAACGGAGAGCTTTATCGGAGCCTTTTCTCTTTCTAGATGGGATAAACAAGTATCCACCGGTCAACCTCAAAGCCAAGTGCAACAGACTCGGCTCTAGGGATCTGAAGCCGCCCCCACGCCAGTTTCGAAGGTATGTTCATTCCATGTGCTGGGTGTGACGTTTTAGGTAGATGTGAAACCCTCCTGATTCCTCAATTCTTCCTCTTTCTCTCTCTCCCCTCACCCACTTTAGCAGTCAGAAATCTGTTACAGCATATTAAAATATGAATTGAGGGAACTAGAGATGGTTTTTAAATGACCAAGTAGATCTGGCAATAACCAAATAGAGGTTTTTTTCCTCTTTTAAATGAAAAGTCCAATTGTTGAAACAAAGCACCCAATGGGACACTCCAGTAGCAGCAAGTATGCCCAGTGGGCAGATCTTGCTTTTTAAACAGCATCGTGTACTCAAAGGAACTGGGGTTTCTTGGTGCCCAAGACACACTCGGGATCGGGTGAGGAAAGACCAAGCCCAGCCCAAGACAATGGAGATCCTCCAGGGAAGCAAAACCACGGTTAAAACAAAACAAGGCCCCCTACCAGTGTCATGTCTAGAGGGTGAGATGTCCTGAGTCCCCGAGCCTAGTCTCGGACAGCAAGTCCAGAAAGAAGCACGGAGTGATTTATCTAATGTATCGCTGTATGTATGGTACGCACAGCAGCATAAGCTCCTGTGAGGTCAGAGTCCAGCTTTGGGGAGTCGGGTCTCTAGCGTGCACTGTGGGATCCAGGAGCCAACCTCAAGTTATTGGGTGTGTACAGCTGGTGCTGCATGGCTTCCGAGGTGTGGGTGTTATGTGCAGTCTGTATCGTCTGAGGTGACAGAGTGGGACACACAGTCATCACCTGTGTGAAGTTCTTGCCAGAAATGCTTGACTAGAGGTTAATGAGGCCATCATCGCTCGGCAACCCCAGGGTGTGGAACTGTTAGACTGTAGGTCTTGCATCATGGATGAAGGGATAAAGATGAGCTTTGTTTGGGGTGAGAGAACTGAAGACAGGGAAGCTAATCCGAATTCTCTGAACCTTAATTGGATCCTAGAACAGAAAGACAAGGCTAATATAACCATGACTTGGAAACATCTGGGGAGATTTGAGTATGGTCAATACTTGATTGGATGGGCTTCCTGGTGTGTAGAAGAGAATGTTCTTTAAGAGACGTTTGCTAAAGAATTTTAAGGATAGCATGTAAGATGGTTGCGACCACGGTATCAATGACTTCCCCGTTCTGTGTGTGATGTGCATGAACGTGTACACTTGGATGCACATGAAGAAGCCTGAGTCAGGTGTCGTCTTTCTCCTCCTGTACGGGGCACAGTCCCCCCCCCCCCCCTGAGGCAGCATGATGGTCTAGCAAGTCTGGTTGGCAGGCTCGCTTCAGGGATAGCATCTTACCTCGTGCCATGCTGGACTTACAGGGCTGCAGAACCCGGTTTAATGGGTTCTGGGGATCCCATTCCAGTCCTTAAGTTGTGTGGCAAGCTCTTGGCCCACGGAGCCATCAGGTAGCTAGGAGCACTTCTTTGGTAAGCGACTGAACTAACACCCAGCTGTAGGCCATGACCAAGCACCATCACCTGGCTCATGCTTAGACAGACCCCCATTAGCATTAGGGAGGCTTGGTGTGTCTCCCTTGGAGTGTGTGCCCTCTGTGTGATCATCTGGACTGGGCAGGCATTCCCAGCCTGGATGCTAAGGACCCCTGAGAAGCTCCTGCCTGGAGGCTCTGGCTTCCCTCCAGCCATGAAGCGAGCCGGGGAACTGTCCAGCAGCAAATGTTTCCTGAAGTCCAGTGAAAAGCGGCCATGAAGCTAGTCCAAGAGGAGTAGGGCGCCCCCTGCTGCGGGTGCCTGGCACTGTTTAGAGTTGACTGGACTGACACTTGGGCTGAGGCAGGTGTGGCAGCTTCAAGGAACTCTGGAGGGCTGTGCACCTAGGCTTAGCTCACTGTAACTGCTGTTAGTTTTGAATTTTGGGTTTTCTAAGTGATGGAAAAAGAAATTCCTCACTGGGGGCTCAGAGCCTCTGTTCACTTGAAATCCCCAGTTTCTACATTCCAGTGACTGAGCATCTTCCGGCTCCCCTGGCCTCCCTCCCTTTCCCATTCCCTTCACGGGGGCTTGTGGCCTGGCATGCTGTATTGGGAAATAGTGGCATCCTTGCCTTTGTCTTTGCTTGTCTCCACCCAGCCATCCTAGCAGGAAGGTGGTGATATTCTGAGGCACTGTGCCCAGCAGCTAGCTAACTGACAAAAGGGGCCCAGCATCTGGGAATCTGTCTAGAAGCTGGCAGGCCAAGCCATAGGATGGGGTCACCAGAAGATACTGTGTGTCTCCATGCCAGAGCCCAACATCAAAGAAAAATGAAAAACTGTCATGGCGAGGGAGGGAGGAACAGCCATAGAAGAAAATGCTTTTCTTCTCTGCCTTCTGAGGCAGAGGCTTAAGTGTTCATCCTACCGGGCTTGACAAATTTGCAGCCAGCTCCGACTGCAAAGGCAGGTGTCGGCACTAACCGACACACTCGAGAGGCAATTTTAGAAACTGCTTTGTTTGAAGACAGGATCAAGTGGGAAGACAGAATCCTCAGGGCGTTTAAACAGGGAATCTCTCCTTCTCTACGGTGCCCTTGATACAGAGGAGGCTCAGCTTCTCCTGTGAATCTGAAGTGGCCAAGTGGCTGGGGCACCAAGGAATTGAGATGTGGAATGTATACCACTGTCCATGAACTCCCTGGTGGTGTAATCGCCCGGGACTCCCAGGCCGCCCCTAAGTAACTCAAGATGATGATGAGAGGAGTCGGGGCTGCTTCTGAAGCTCCCTCCTGGGCCTTTCAAGTAGAGCGAGGCAGAGAGGAACATGGGATTGAGGAGTCTGCCTGCTAGGCGCAGGGGCTGGCCAGACAGATGAGATGCCACCCCGAGAATGCCGTGCCTCCGGATTACCTGTGGATTTGAGGAAACATGCCGGAGCTGGTCTGTAACAGAAAGGGTGTGGACTCTTGCCACAGGCAATCAAGACAGATGGCCAGAGGGCGAGCCCATAGCAAGGCTTTGTGTAAGCACTCAGCTCTACTTTTACTGAAGACACAAAGCTGCCTACGTGCTGTGCCAGACTCCAAAGCAGAGACAGGCAGAGCCTAAATTGGTGGGCGGTAAAAATGGGCAAGCATCCCTGCCACATGAACAACACATTTGCTTTCTAAAGTACATTTTCTGGATGCACGATATGTATATGGGTATGCACGCACGCGCGCGCGCGCGCACACACACACACACACACACACACACACACTTAGGAATAGAAGCAAGCTCATCTGTGCCACTCATCCCACTGCCTCTACTCAGTAAGCAGAGCATGGCTGCCTCCCGATTATCTACACAGATGGAGGAATCTGTGACCACAAGGAATGGAAAGCTACAGTCAGTACCTGTCCACTCCTGCTTTATCTAGAACATGCCACATCTTGCTTTCTATAAGGTTCACTAGAGCTAGGCTCCAGTTGGAAAATCTGAATTATTTAATCCGAATTCCTGTTGTTGATGCCTGTTGTTGGAGTTACCGACCAGCAAAGTATTCTCCCAAACAAGACACAGTAGAAGACAAATCAGAACAAAACCTAGGTAGTCAATGATCCTTACTAAGATGCTTATTAACTGCTTTATCAAATACAAACGCCCATCTGTAACAGTAGAAAGAATAACCATGAAAGCTAAGGCATGGGCCCAGCACTTAAATAAAGCACTGGCCATGTAAGCACTGAGGGCCTGAATTTGGATCCCAAGACCCCACAGTAAGAGGCAGGTGCAAGGACACCAGGAGCTCACTGGCCACTTGTTACCAGCCAGCTATCTCAAACCAAAGCTGACAGTGCCTGAGGACCAATACCAGGCATGTCCTCTGGCCTCCGCATGAGCACCCATGGGCATGCACACACACAGGAACACACATACCACCCCAGCCCCAAACAAAACAGCACAAAGAAAGGCTTTTAACATGTTTGACCCTTTGTGGAAAAGGTGCCAGGGTTGGGCTTAGAAGTAGTTGCCAATCTAATGATTTTTTTAAAAGGTTTATTTTTAATTATATGTATATATGTCCATGGTGAGTGTGCGCACATGAGTATGGTGGCTTCAGAGGCTAACGGTGTTGGATGCCCTAGAGCTGGGTAAGCTGCTCTACATGGGTGCTGGGAGCCAAACTGACACATCTCCAGCTGTGCTGTTCTTACACCTAAGGGATATAATCAAAGAAACAGGTGGGGAAAGGCGGGGAAGAACCACAGATGAGCTAGCCAAGCCTGAGAACAGTGCTATTTAGACTCAGAAGACATCCTTTGCAGGGAGTCGCGCTCCTTTATCAAAGTGGCCACTGGATGATGGGCTGCCCACAACCCAGTGGATGCACACCCACGGGCATGCGGGCAGCACTAACTGAACGCAGGGTTATTAATGACAAACAAAGGACATTACGTTAGGGAGACAATGGGATGATGGGCACTCAAGGAAACAGGAGGGTAGTGGTGGGCAAATATGACCAAAAGCATTGTATAAATGTAAGAAAATTTAAGATTTTAGAGAACTTCATACATGAATACTGCATCTTCATCACTTCAACTGCCCAACTCCTTCCATATTCCTTTCCAAACTCATTATATATGTGAGATATACATATATATCTCACATACACACACATGTATATACAACCTCTGGGTCCATTTAGCATTGCCCACATGTACCCAGGGCTGACCACTTAGAATTGGACAACCTATGCAGGAGCTTGTCCCTAGAAGAAGTTGCTTCTCCCTCTCAGAAGCCACTGCCACCTGTGGCTCTTCATCTAAGGATGGGAGTGTGTGACTTTTGCCCATCCCTGTTGGTATTCAACTGGTGATGTCAGCATGCTGGACTGGCTCATGCAAGCACGAGGTTGAGAGTTCATGGGTAGGCTTTTCCTGTCATGACTAAGGGACTCTGAAACAGCAGGCATCCTGGTCCTCTGGTTCTTAAAATCTTTCCACCCTCCTTCACAATGTTCCCTAAGTGGTACAGGGACTGCATTGCAGATCTGTCAGTTGGGGTTGGGTACCGCAGGGATATGTATTGTCTGTATTTTGAACAGGTCTGTTGCAAAAGGAAGCTTCTTTGGTGGGGCTTGAAAGATGCACTTGTCTATGGATAGAAAGACAGGTACTTAGAATAATTAGGGATTGTATTCACTTAGGGAGATGGCAGCAGAAGGCTCTGTAGAGTCTATGGCTCTCCAGCCGTGGGTAGTTGGCCAGGTTTACAGTAGTAAGTGTAAATTCTCTCCCACTGAGCAGGCCTCATGATCAAATAGAGAGCTGTTAGCTGCCCAACAAAAGGGGCCACTATTGCACCCTTGGGTGCATGCACTCTTGCTGTCAGGTCACTGCAGCTTATAGGCTTCCACTGGGTAGGACTACCCGTTGCTCCTCTCCCTTGGCAGCTCTTCATGCAGGCTGCTTCTAGATCAGGTCCAGTCAAATTCCTCTAAGTGCCCCTGCCCAGAGTGTCCTCAGCAACAGGCTTTTACCTTCAGGTTCTCAAAGGCAACCAAGAGCAAGGGCAATAGCCCACATTGCTATGGAAACTTGTGTTCTCTTAGCCAACAGCTTGAAGGAGGCGTTTCCTAAGCCTGGCACTGCAGGTTTTGCTAGATGAGGGCATAGCTCTTAGGGACAGCATCAATCACCTCATGTAGTGTACCTGTTAAAAATAGATATATGCACATACCTGTCTATGTACATACATACACACGTATATGTATACACACAACACAGATACATGTAGGTACACACATATATGTATGCACATGCATACCTTTATTAAATGCACTTATGAAATGTTCCTATATGGCTTTTTTGAAATTCTTTAGTGTTCTCTCTCCTTCCTCTTCTCCCCTGTATTATCAGCACCATGATAGGCCAATATAATCTCTACTTAAAATATTTCTTACATTTACCCTGGAGGGGTGGGATGAAGAAGCAGGTATAATGGCTTAGGAAGAAAGGTTGCCATGGAGCCAGTTGGGCTGGTCGGGCTCGGCCTCACGTGTGCTGTTCTCTCTTTTTGTTGTGCAGCTTTGTTCCAGGACCACAGAAAGCCAACCTCAAAGACCACACAGCAGAGGCAGCAAAGCTCTTTCAAGATAAAAAACGCCTTTCAAGTATGCTGAAAGGGGGCAGAGCTACTATTTCAAGTCTTTCCAGAAGCACACGCTATGCCTTTAAACAGGGGAAAGAAGCAATAAAAGCCACTTCTAAACTCGGTAAACGAAGTGCCTGAACAAGTTAGCCATGGTCAGACTCTCGACTTAGCACCGGATCTACCCCTGACCTCCGAGTTCTTAACTGGGCTGCTCACCAGCATCTGAGGACTGCTCTGGGGGGAAGAACAAGCCAGTGGCTGTAGGCAGTCAGGTGCCTTGACCCCCTACACTCATGGGATTAAGATCTATTTTGTATGTTTACTTGACAACTCCAGACAATTCTAGCTTAACTATGAGGAGATGGAAGACCAACACACACACACACACACACACACACACACACACACACGCACACACACACAGGTTTTGAAAGTTGAATGGAGACATAATTTTGAAGTTGACTTGTTTTGACAGTGTATGCATGTGGACATGGGCCAATGTAAACTCTTTATTGCAACCCTCTGCTCTGTCTTCCATGTGCAAAGCCGCCCTTTTAATATGCTATGGTTTAAGGCTCATCTGTTTAATAAGAGGGCTTCAATGTTGTGGAGTTAGCAAACATTTACCCTAGAAATGGATGCTGGTTTGGGAACATGGTTTTGGCAATCTGACCTTTGGGACTTCGATTTCAGCGCAGCAGTGTCTGGGTAGACTGGCTGGCCTGGGATGGCTTATGCCAGAAGGTTGCCTCTGGCCTTCTAAAGTGGTTTGCCTGGTCTGGTAAGAAGCAGAGAGTGACCCTTTCCGGTTCTGTCTTCCTAAACTCACTGGGAAACTCCAGTTCTCCATGAGTCAGGCTCGTGGACTGGGTTTGCTGTATAGAACTTCCTGCCAAGCTGTTTCAGTCGATTTTTGGTCTTTCTTCCTTGCTTTGGTCATTTATTATTTTTTACTAATCTATATGTTCCTTAGACAGGAAGAGAAGCAGCAACACATACTCTCATGAGTTAGACTTGGTCCCTTTACCCCACCGGGCAGCAAGCGTTGGGCTACAGTGAGCGGCACAAAGCAGGACTGGTGGAGCTTGGAATGAAACTGAAGTGAGCTTTGGGATGTAAGAAAAATCCCGAAATCTGGGTTGAGTCTCAGAGCCCAGCCCCTCAAGTATTCTATGGTGGCTTCGCCTTCCCATCCCAATCTTTCTTCTTAGAGTAGGGGTTATGCTCAACAACTAAACATCAGAGTGGCTCTGTGTTGAGGCCTACCACCCAAATCGTACCTCAGTCTACAGCTCGATCCCCAGTTACCAATGGCGCAGTCGGGCAGAACGTCACTGTCTTCGGGAAGGAAAGGGAGCCATGTGGGGGAAGTAGGCTACTACCACTGCCGGCCAGAAGAGCGTATTCAGATCTTCTTCTCTATACCCCTGGTCAGGAAATCTGGGGGGATGAGCCACGTGCAGTAACTTTTTTTTAACCCTTTGTGCTGCCATTCCTGGGGCAACTGCATGGCGACAGCCTCCTGCGCCTTCTGGGAAGCATGAAAGCCAGGAGTGACAGTCAGTACTCAGGTGCAGGTCAGCTTCCTGTATCCTCACGGTGCTTAGGGGCTCGGGAACACTGTATGTTTCAGTACAGGAAACTGCGGGGCAGAACTTAAGAGGTATTTGAAACAGCAGGGACTTTCCTAATTAACTTTGGTTGCGTAGACACTTTTCTACTTATTGTTGGAGATACTTTGAAAATGTATTTTTCACCCCCTGTGTTAGTAAGTATAGTGCCTTTTGTAAAAATTGCTTGGTGATTAAAATTATTTTAGCATCTTGGGTCATATTTGGATCAATTGTACAACAGGAGGGACAAAAGTGTATAGGAGCAGAGTCCCAGGAGTCCTCTCCACTGCCTAGCAACAGCCCAGGTCAGAGTTCATCCCCTGCCTGTTTACTACCTAAAGAACTTCTCCAAAAAAATCCCAACTCTCAGGATGCTTGAATAAGAGTTTACTTGAGTTTGAATAGCATTTATAATAACAAAAGTGTGTTTACATAACGGCTTACAATCATTTCCATAGAAAATAAACTGGCCGGGTCATCTTCCCTTTTTACACTTCTCACCTGTTCTGTTCCATATGCAGCAAGCGCTCCCAGGTTGTGCTATCTGGCCAGTTCTTCAGAGATGCACATGAAGAAAGTCACCATGCCTACATCCTTCCCCACTGTGGCTGGGATTTGCTCAGCCATGAAACAGTAACAGTCACTTCAAAACCCACGTTTGTTCTCTAGAAGTCCTTCGTGTCCTGAGCTATGGTACATTTCGAATTTTACAGCATTTTATACAAGTCGGCAGGACTTATTTCCACACCTTCACAATTCCGTCTCTAGAAGCAGTCACAATGAAGCCCTGAGTGGTCTGGAAGGTGGCAATGTCTGTGATGATGTCATGATGTCCCACAGGCAGAGACTCCGGGCCCCTCCGAGGGGTATCATCACTCGGTCCAACCTTCTGCTTATTCTGAATTTCCTGTTTAGTGGGTAGAAGTCAAAAACAAAGGCCTGAGGTTAAACCTGCGCCTCATTCTCTCTCCCAACAGCATGCCCACGACTAGGGAGTTAACACCTCCTTTAAGGTCATTATGCCACAGAGTCCACAGTGACCTGGGTTTCCAGTCACCAGACTGCAGGCACAGACACTTATAAATGGCTCAGTATAGTTTGCATGCATATTGATATTCTGGCATTTTTAAACCTTATGGGATGCCTGCTCTGGGTAGAACACCTGCTATTTTCTATCAATAACATATGCTTTGAAGGGCAATGGCCATCCTAGGACCTCAGTGTCCTGCTTGTTAGCTCTGTGACCCTGGACAAATGACTTCCCTGTCCCCAACTGTCCCCTCTGCAAAAGGAGAGCAGTAGGCGCTTCCTTGATGTCCTCCTCGTCCTCTCTCTACTGTGACAGGGTGAGGGAGGTGCAATGGCACACGCACCTGTAGCCCTGGAACTCAGAGGGAGGCGCAGGACAGTGACTGAGCTGTGGCCACACCCTGCCTCCATGCCCACTTGTCCCACCCAGAAGAAAGAAAAGCAATACATGTCTTAATTTCAAAGAAATCTTGACCTATCAATCTTGATCAAAGCTATTTTTGTGCCTACAAACGTGAGAAGAAACAAAGGTCCACACCTGGACGACCTCGGTGCCTTCTATTATCTTCTTGTAGTAGGAGACAGACGGGGAACCTGTACTTCCCGCAACAACATAGGACCTCTCTGGGGAAACCAAGTCCCAGAACCTAGGGAGAGGGAATAAATGGTAATAAAGTCTCCCGTGAACCAGGAAGAGATTTCTCTGGGGTCAATGGCACAAGGTCATAGCTGCCATGCTTCAACCCGAGGCACTCTTCATCACACTGCACCTTATTTTCATGTCTGAGCCAGCGGTCAGCAGGATAGGGTTTCCATCTGCAGGGCTGCAGTAGATGCCATGGACGCTGTGCGGTGAAGGCTTGAAAGACAGAAACACGTGGTCACATAAAAGACAAATGACAACATCATTTTTAGTACAAGTGAGTTAACTGTCAGTAGCTATACAAGCACTTCATCCATCAGGACACATAACCTGTGGAAATGGACTCTCATCTGTGGGGGAACTTTAGGATCGGCCAGCTTTGAAGGCCTGGAGGCGTAGCTCAGGCCAGAGCGCTTATACAGCATGAGCAAGGCCCTGAGCTGTCTCCAGGGTCCCTTCAGGCCAAGCATGGTGGTACACACCAGTAGTTCCAGTGCTCTGGGAAGAGGCCAGAGTCACCAGCTCAAGGTCAGCTTAGGCCACACACTCTGATCCTGTCACAAACAGTATAAAAACCATTACTTCAGGGCTTTTTTGTATGGGACCTACGAAAGGTGTGTGGGGGAGAGTGGAGGGTGGGGTTCTGGCCCAGCATTAACTCTAAACCTAGTTGTTTACCCTCATGGTCTGACCAGGAGCTATGGCTCAGTGCTACACACAGATTCACAGGAGAACCAGAGCCTGGGAAAAGATCAAAATTCAAAGAGTATTTTTCAGTGAATGTATATGGCTTTTCACACCGCCATGTAAAGGCAAAAATCCTAAGCCAGGGGAATCTCTGCATATGTAAGAGGACTGTAGTCTTCATTAATAGGCTTTGCCTAATTTGCATCTAAGGAGCTCCAATGTGAAATCTCAAACAGCCAATGGAGCAGACCCTGCAAGCGAAAGAGTTGGAAAACATACAGCACCGGTCACATGACTGTGCTATTAAGAACACAAATTAGATATAACTAAATATGTAGTAAAATTCATGAGAGATCATGCCGGATAAAATGCCTGAACATGCTTACGACAGAGGTAACTATTGTCCTTTGCAATAAACATGGGTGATATACCTGTAATTCAGACAGTGGCGGTGCGCTGCTGGCCCAGAGAGTCAGTCTCCTGTCGCCAGTTTCCATGTCCCACATGGAGACTTCATTGTTGCCCTGAACAGCTGAGAGACAAAGGCAAGAACAGTTAGCTCTTCCGTCATATCTCTGTAGCAAAGGCAAGGCCGCCTGTATCTATTTTCATCCTGCAAGAAATGCTAACACTCTTAAAATAACAGCATGACTTATCACCAGACTGGGTGAGTTAAAAAGTGTTCTTGATGGCCTAACAGTTGATATGTATACTGCACCCCAGCCAGGTCCTGAAGAGACTATGGAGTAGAATGGCAATCATACAGCTTTGCCCTCAGGAATGCACAGTACAAATGGAGAAAGGAAAAAGACGAGACGCAGGCAACAGCGTGATGACAAGAAAGAGAGCAAGCGCCGAGCTCCTCCTGCATTCAGGCCGAGGAAGAAGCAGCGCATCCCGTGAGCTGAGTCTAAACGTTCTAGCCAGGCCCAAAAAAGCTGGGCAGATGCAGCAGCAGGTGGCCGATCTCAGCAGAATACACTGAGTAGGCAAGAAATACATGCACAAAAGCTCAGGGTGTTTGGTGGAAGGATATGTGTGAGAGGGAGGAGAGGCCAGCGAGAAAAGCAGACAGAGAGCATGGCCCTGACACATCTGTGCATTGGGTAATGATGCTGGTGGGGGCCGCAACAATACCAGGACTTAGCTGGCACTATTCACTGGCACTGTCCTGGGCATTGGGAGAAAGATGGCAAACAGTGCAAGTGAATCCCTACTTCGAGGAGTTTTCACTCCGGTAGGGACACTAAATAGACAAATGTAACCGAGCAGCAGGGACAGAAGCAATCATGAGGCTGGAGCAGACAAGGGGGTGGGAGGAAAGGCTCCGGGGGTGACTAGCACATGACATGCACTCAAGTTTGGCCTGCATGAATTGCACTCTAGGCTCTTGTACTACTTGGCTCCTACATGTGTTTGCCCTTTAGCAATCTGAAAATAAGAAAATGGTCCCCAAATAGTTCAAGGTCCTATTCCTGAGAACCTGTAAATGTTGTCTTAAAAGACAAAGTGATTTTCAAAGATATAATTAAGGACCTTGAAAGGGGAAAATTATTCAGGAATATCAGGTGGGCCCTAAATGCAATCAAAAGCATGCCTGCAAGAGGGAGGCAGACTCGTGACCAACAGCAATGGGTCCAGGTGCTCTGCTCCTGTCCTAAAGAGAGGACGTTGGCCAAACGGTGTAAAAAGAGAAGCAGGAAAGTCTTACCAGAGCCTTTGGTGTGGCCCTTCGATCATGGCGGTCCCACCCACAGGACACAGCTCATAAGTCACCAAGTGTGAACAGCCTTGGTAGGGGAGAAAGGTCACCTAGTGCAGCCTAACTCTATCCTGCAAAAGCCACTGCCTGGGATTAGAAAATGGCTCAGTTGGTAAAGTGCTTGTTACACAAGCCAATGGCCCAAGTCTGATCCCTAAATCCAAGTAAAAAGCCAGATGTAGCGGCGCACATCTGGAATCCCCACATCGTTACAGCCAGTGGTCGGTGAAGACGAGAGAATCACTGGGAAGCTCTAAGGCATCTAGTCTAGAAGACATAGCTCAGCAACAGAGACAACCGTGACCCTGCCTCAAAAACAAGGGGAAATGACTCCAGAAAGTTCTCTGTCCCACTACCCCATACACACACCCACACACACAAATCACTGTTCCTTTCCAGGGGGGCTTTTCCATTCAATGTCTTTGTAAACTCCAATAACCAGACCTCCCAAACACCTCCTGCCACTCAACACATCTTATGTGATGCCAGCCTCTCTTTTTAATGGAGCCTTTAGAGAGACACTCTCCTTGGACAAGCTTGTCTTGTTAGAAGCCTGACTGGATGGAAGAGCCCACAGGTAGAACCAAGGTAGAGCTGGCTGTTATTTGGTATATGGTCAGGTTTTCCATTGCTATGCTCCTAGCTGAGTGACGCCAGGGTTTATTATAGCTCGGTCTCAGTCCACCATGGCGAGGAGGAAGAAGAGTCGCTCACGCCACGGTGGCCAGGAAATAGGAGAGGTGTGGGGCAGTTGTGCTGGCTGCCCTTCTCCTTCCCCTGCTTTGATTCTATCTGGAATCCACAGTGTAGGCTGTGCATGAGAAAGAAGAGGACCAAAGAATTACCTAAGATTATCAAAAGCTACTATCTATCAAGCTAAGTTGTCCTGCCTGACTGTGTTTGATGTTTCACTTCAATTCTTGAATTATAAGGTATTTTCAACCATACTTTACAGAAAAAAAAAATTTAATTTCAAAGATATGTCCCAGTGGCTGGAGAGATGGCTCAACAATAAAGAGCACTGGCTGCTTTTCCAGAGGACTCAGGTTTGAGTCTAAGCATCCACAAGGCAGCTTACAATAGTTCCTAACTCCAGCTCCTGGTGATGTGACACCCTCGATCACCCTCCAAGGGTACCGCACACACATAGTGCACAGACAGGCATGCAGGCAACACACCTATACACATTAAAAAGATAGCTCAGGCACCAGCACACTGAGTGGCCGGCGAAGGAAAGGAAGCGACTGTGAGAGACATGGATGCAGGTCAGAAAGAATGGCGACTGAGAGAGTTCACGTCTCTTCTTACATTTCTAGAAAGACCCTGGTGGTTCTAACAAAAAAATAGGGGGCACAGGAGCTTGAAAGAAGTGAAATGAAAGATGAGAGACAGTGGAAGAAGGGAGTAGAGCAGAAGGAAGGGCTGATGGCGTGGGTTTCAAACTTAAAACACAATGGTGAGAGCTTCCACATTAAAACAGAATCCAGCACACGGGTCAGAGGGAAAGCAAAGGCTCCCGGGGAGCAAGAGTCTCAGCGACATCATACAATGCAATCCCCACCCCGATGGCAGCCCTCATCTCACCTGCGATTACCCAGGACTGGTACAGGGGGTGCATGGAGAGGCGCCGGATGCGAGCTCTGGAGGGATGACAGTGACTGGAGATGGGCAACTGGAACCTCATGTCCCAACACGCCATGGCACCGCTGCTCGTGCCTCAAATTGAAAAGGCACAAAACCATTAACACGGAAACAAAGCACACAGCGCTCCATTTACAACAATGGCAAACAGTGTCACCTCTGGATGAATACATTTTCTTTAGGTCTTTGTTTAAGGTGGGGTCTCATTATGTCACCCTGGCTGGCCTCAAAATCCCAGAGATCCACCTAAGATTAAGAGATGCACAAACATACCTAGCCCCGGATAAATGGATTTTAGAATTGCCTTTGTCACTTCTGAAAAGGCTTTGTTGCCAGGCCCACTGTCAGAGGCCTGTAAATCTCAGCCGCTCTGGAGGCTGAGGCCTACCTGTGTTAAAGAGCAAATTCAAGCCTGGGCAACTTGGTGAAGCTGTGCTTCAAGATAAAAACTAAAACCAGGATTGTGGGTACAGCTCAGCAGTAAAGCACTTGGGGTTGTGCACGATCCCAGTATTGCCAAGAAAGGGGAGGACAAAAGGCTCTGCTCCGATGAGGCTGTAGCCCAGCTTCATAAGCACCCACAGTGGCCAAATAACAGTAATAACATGCTTATCATAATGCAATTACAGTACTGTCTAATGAATGCAAATTTAAAATGAATAATTCATTAAATACTGACATTGTTATTAACTGCCAAAGGCACCCGCAAAACCAGATGCGTTTGAGAGGATGGGGCTGAACGTGGTGAGCCGGAGCATTCAGACTGCCTGAAGAGCATAGAGCATCCCTGATACCCACAGAGAAAACGGTTCTGTGTGTGTCATTAGCTTCCAGTCATCTCCATGTGTCCTCTGTTCCAAAACTCTCTGCACACAGGCATGGGTGCCCAACCACAGCAGAAAATGGGCTGAGCACCCACACCACCTCCCCCATGGTATTTTACTGCTAATGAAGAATGGACCCTAAGGAAAAGACGGAGCAGCTGAGCAGAGCAGGAACACGTGTTTGGGTTGCTCTCCAATTCCACAGGAGAGATGGACAGAGGGCAGTTGGATCTCTCCATGTCCCTTTGCCATACTCCATGACAATGACGACCATAGCCACAGTGGCACCACTGTCTCCTTAAAGCTGCTCAGGGTGCCCATGACATCTTTTTCCTTTGCACACCTGCTAGCTACGCACTATCCAATGTTATGAACTGCTCTGGATGCTGCCATCTTCCAATATATTAAAATTAATACAGGAAAAGGTAGCTATTTAATGATGATGCAGTATAAACTAAAGAATCCAAAAATCTAAACTCAAGTACAGAAACCCTTCCCTCTTCTGGGTATACGGGGAGAAGAAGCTATGGTATTTCCAAGGAGCAGGTTCAAAGCACTCTGTAAGGGAGGGGCTGGGATGTAGCTCAGTTGGCAGAGTGCTTGCCTAGGATACAAAGTCCTGGTTCCATCTCCAGTACCACAGGAGCCAAACGCTGGGAGATAGAGGCAGGAGGACCAGAAGTTCAAGGTGACTCTCAGGTACTTTGAAACCAGCATGGATGCATTAAGACCCTGTTTTAAATACGAAAGAAAAAAAAAAAAACCCCACACAAAACACTGTGGGAAAAATATGACTTCTGAAGAAAGGGAAGGGGGAGAAAGGAGACGAGCAGTGCTAAGGGCAAGCGGTGTAGTTTCTTAGAAGGAATATGCTTTAGTGACAGAATTGTCTCTGTAACTGATGACATACAGAACTGTCAGTATAATTAATGTATTATGTATTTCAATTACTGCAGATTTTAAATATTTTTACCACAAAATATGTAAGGTGACAGATTTCATAATTACCTGATTTAATCATTTTATCAATATAAGCATGTATCAAAACATCACACTGTATCCACTAGAACACAGTAGTGGTACTGCAATTAAAACCAGAATTTTCTTAAATCAGTAATCCCACTCACCAGTATACACCTGAGAAAAATCAAATTAAGAGTTCCTACAAAAACCTACTTGTAAATGTTTATAGCAAATTTATTCAGAAAAGCCCCAGACTAAAAACAATTCAACCATCCAGTTAGATAATGGCTGTGCAGTACACAAATTATCTATTAGAAAGTGAAAAATAACTTAAAACTCTGAATACATGAAGACAATGGAAAGCCTTATAAACCATGTTTAGTGGAAAAACGTGCACTGTGCACTTCCATGTCTGCAAAGGGCAAGGCACAATGGAGACAGACACTGGATGAGTGGCTTTACCCTGGTTAGACAATAACGAATGCCACTGAGGCTGAGGCGGAGGGGAGGCCCTGGCTCATTGCTGCTGGGAGTACAAATGGAACGGCCACTCTGAAGTCAGTGTGGAGGTTCCTCAGGGCCAAGAACTAGACCTTCCATTAGGACTCAGGTACACTAACCCTGGACAAATGCCCAAAGGACGCTACACTATCCGACACAGACACCTGCTTATCCGTGTTTCCTGCTGCTCCACTCACAGTAGCCAGGAAATGGACACAGCTTAGTTACTGTCCACTAACTCTTGAATGGACAGAGAAAATGTGGTACCTTACACGATGAACTTTGACTCAGCTGTAGAGACAACTGGAATTAGGAAATGTGGAGGTAAATGCATGGACCTACAAACATCCTATGTAAGTAACAAAGATCAAGTGCTTCAATTGTGCTGCCTCAGGCAGGCCACCATGCTGCATTGCATGCCTAGACCCACGCACATGGGCAGGGTAAACTGGACTCAGTTTTTCTTTTTTCTTTTTTTTTTTTTTTTTGGTTTTTCGAGACAGGGTTTCTCTGCAGCCCTGGCTGTCCTTGTAACTCACTCTGTAGACCAGGCTGGCCTCAAATTCAGAAATCCGCCTGCCTCTGCCTCCCAAGTGCTGGGATTAAAGGCGTGTGCCACCACGCCCCGGATTCTTTTTGTTTTTTTAAATTGGGAAGGGTTGTTGGGAGTGGACAGGGAGAAGGGAGGTGTGTGTATGTTCAAAATACTTTGCATAATGTATGAAATAATCAAAGAATAAGCACTATATTTTTAAAAAAAATTAAAAACCTTGTTAAAGTCAATTTTCAGAAAAAAATCGCTTGTATTCTGTTTGTGACAAGGGTCACATAGAGTATATACTTCTCAGAACTCAGAAACGCTTCAAAAACACTAAAATAGATGGGAGATAGCAGGCACGTACAGCCTTAGGGGAGACGGAGCCAGAAGTGGTAAAGCAGAAGTCCGTTGCTCCACTGTGACAGAGGCTTTCAGATCACTAAATCTCCAGAGCAGCCTTTGAAGGAATTAGTCCTGTTAGAAGATGAAGATCCTGAGACTCAGAGTTAAGGAGCTTGCCTGAGGTTCCTGGACTTTAAAACTCTTGTCACTCAAATGGCTGTTTTCCTTAAGGGGGAGCTTCCCCAACAGCACGGAGAACACCAGCAACTCTTAATTGCTTCAATGACTGTAAGACGGAGGCTCACTGCGAACAACACTAAGAGACTTCTGTTTACGATGCTGATTTTACCCTTTCTCACAATGCTTTGTGGTTGTTTAAAATACAGTCTCGTGTACCCAAGCTAGCCTAGAACTCACTATGCAGCTGAGTGCCCCTCACTCCTGATCATCTCTCTTGCCTTTACCTGCCAACCATGTGACTACCACACCCTGCTCAACTCTAGCTTTGATGCTGCCTTGAGTGTGGGTCTAGAGAGGACGGCCAGGGCCTTAGGCGTACGAGGTAAGCACTGGGCCATACTCCCAGCCTTACATAAGCCTCCCTAATGAAAAGTAAACTGTCGGGCACTCTACAGCACAGTAGCTATGAACCATGAGGAGGTGGGAGCCCTCAGTAAAGACTCCGGAAAGGCTGGCCTCCACAAGATGCTGCTTGCAGGTGGCGGCGGCATGCGACACAGCGGCTGGCATTCGACACGGCGGCTGGCTTACCTATGCACAGCCAGCACTGGTGGATGTCCACGGCAAAGGAAGTGATGAGGCCTGACTTTAGGTCATGCTTTAATGTCCACGCGTTGCTTGAAGACCTGAGATCCCATCCAACCAGAGAGCCATTCACCGTGGCATAGGCAAGAACGGACTGTGCCCCGGAGTTGAAGTGATGCATGTCCACCACACAGCCATCTTCCTTCTGATCCAGAATCCTACAGGGACACACAAGCAAACACTCAGGCTTTTCCAGGCACTGAAAATGGAGTGCTGGTTTCCACTTAGGATAAACTGACAATCTATCCTTGGCTAAAAAGGAAAATGTGGCCAGTTGGAGCGGCATGGCCTTTAACCCTAGCACTTGCGAGGCAGATACAGTAGAGTATGATTTCTGTGGGTGGACAGTTAACCTGATCCCAGACAGCCAGAGCTGAGGCCCTGTCTAAAAAATAAATAGATAGAAATTATGTGACCTCAATGAGACAATTATAGCTGGATTTTTTAAAAGATAATTCCAGCCACAGAAAAGCTGTAAAATGTTCTATTCACTTTTTATTCAGTTTTTCTTCATATTGCCATCTTATACAACTATAATATTTATCAAAACTAAGAAATCAGCCTCAGTGTTAGGATCACAGGCATGCACTTTTATTTGTGTTCTAGAGATCTGAACTCAGTGGGTAAGGAGTTGCCACCCAAGCCTGACACCCTGAGTTTGTTCTCCAGAACCTATGGGAGAAGGAAGAACTGACTCTTAAAAGTTGTCCTCTGACCTCTATAAACCCCACATTTTTTTGGTTGTGAGCCTAGCCTTTAACGGCTGAGCCATCTCTCCAGCCCGACCCCACATTTTTTTAAGCAAAAGAGTTATTAATACAAAGTAGTTATTTGTCTCTGGAATCTTTAGGCATAACATTGGCTGGGGTGGATGGCAGTGCTCACTTTAACTTATTTTACATTATGGTTAATCTTTAAATAACTATTAATTTATTCATAAACAAAACCAGTCAACATTTTATTGTAGAATGATAAGCAAATCTTCATCTCAAATATATTACCAAATAGATATTTTAGGGTCAAACACTGGGACATGGGTTTCTTGACTGATGAACACTGGCTGTGTGTGCTCTGGTAGGCAGACAATCTAGCTAACAGCTGTGTCACTCAGGAAGATTCCTGACTAAGGTGATGGGGTCCAGGGCTGCCCCTGTGCACTCTAACAAACTGCAGCGGCTCTGCCCTCTAAAGCTAAGCACATCCGAGTGTTCTGGGTCAGAGGCAGTTTCCCGCACTTCAGGGCTTACGAGAGGGATCGTACAACAGAGCTCCAGTTGGCCCACACCACACTACGGTGTGGGAGGGGGGAGCTACCACACAGTGCACTATTTGTAGAGTGAAAAAGATGGCAGATGGTACCTGCTTTGTAGAGGGTGAATTTTAGGAGACTTGGGTAACTTAGACGCCTCAATTCCAAGAAGCTGGACAGCACCATTATCAGATGCTATGGCCAAGTAGTGGGAGCCTTGGCAAAACGTTAGCGTCTTGACTCGTCCTCCAATTCGGCTGTACGTGAGAATAGACCTGAGTGAAAGAAGAAATACGAGACCATTTCTGAAACAGCCACAGCCAATGCTGCTACCCTAGTCATACGGTTATTAACAAGTTATTACTGAGGCCCATTTCATCCCCAGGATCTCTAAGAGTTGGCACACAAACCTCCTTTTTTCAAATGTCCATCTTCAAGCACTTCTGTCCTATTACAGAGCCTGAGCTGCCTGCCCCCAAGTCCTGAGCCAATCAGTTCTCCAACGAGTGCAACAAACACCTTAATCCCATATCCGTCAGTTCTGAGAAAGCTCTGACTTCAGAAGCAAATTTCTGTTACCTGTGCGACCTCTGTCATGACCTGTGCCTTGGTTCGGCATCCACAGAGAGTACCTTACCTCAAGGGGATCAGAGGAGAGGCCACTGAACCATCCCCACAGGCAGACGTCCATCACAGTATTCAGCCCCACACACACGCTAAGCTCTCAAACCGTCCCTCATCCTTCCTTACCTGCCGTGTGCTCGCTGAGCACCTGACGTAAAGGGGGCCCGCCTCTGTCCACTTAACCTCTGCCTCACTCCTCACATCACTTCTAAGTGTCAGCGTGGCTTGTGGAGATGGCCTTATCTCTCCATTACTCATTTACTGACTTGGTTTTAACCATTAACCAGTGGACGTCGTCAGATGCATCTCCAGGCTTTACAGAGACCAGTGTGCAGCTTCTAGCCTTTATGCTGTATGCTGAACTAGCCCTGCACCCCTGGAGGATCTGCGCTTGCTCTTGTGTGTAATACTTTTCAGACTACAGTCAGTTTGGTGAGTTTATGAGGATTTTCACATCTATACTGATGATGACACAGGTCTGTGTAAGTCCCAGGAGATTAACATGACTATAACGTCAAGGTAACACCTGCTCTCGGACTGAGTTCAGAAGTGCCCCCTTATTTCTTGGAAGCCCTTTTGAAAAATGATTATAATTCTTTAAATGTTGAGTGGAGTTCACCATGAAGCCCTCAGCAGGGTCTTTCTTTGTGAGATTCACTGACTGACTCTCTCAATATATCTATTTCTTCTTCAATCACTTTCAGCAGCTGTGTCTTGCTACAAAGTTGCCCATTCTGATCTAATTTTTGGCACATAACGATTTACAGTAGTTTTTTTTTTTTTTTTTTGACAATAATATCCCCTTTCAAAATTCTGCTTTGGGTAATAAGTCTGTTTTCATTGAAAACAAACATTGCTCTCATAACATGTTTCCAGCTTTGCTCCTCTTCACAGAAACAGCTTCCTGTTTTCACGTTCATTCCCGTGTTCCCACTATCTCACGTTCATTCCCGTGTTCCCACTATCTCATGTTCATTCCCGTGTTCCCACTATCTCGCCTACTTCCTCTTTAGTCTTTTCCTTCCTCTTCCTCTGGGCTAGGTCTCGCCTCCTCTTGCTAATTTAATAGAGCTGAACTGCTGGTCTCAGATCTATACAGATTAACACCTACAGGTAGACATGTCCTAACACGCCTGTGGCCGTGCCCGCACCTGTCGGGACCCTGTGTTTTCATTTTCATTAGGCTCAAGGTCTTTCCTTTGAACTGCTAGCTATCAGTGACACGGTGCTTCATCTCCACATCCCTGGGAATCTCAAATCCGTCTCTGCTGCCAATACCTGATTTCTTTCCACTACAGTTGGAAGATATACTTTATGCACTTCAGTGTTTTTACATTTATCGATGCTTCTTTTATGAGCTAATGCATGGGGTAGTCTGGAAAATATTCCATGTACATGTCAAAAACCCTGCATTCTAGTGTTGCTCTCTGTCAGCTAGGATGGCTTCTCAGCGCCTGTTTACGGCTTCTATTTCTGTGCTGTTCTTATATTACTGGTTCTATCCACACTGAAAATGGGATCTTAAAGTCTCCTGCCATGGCGGTTAAGCTGTCAATTTTTGCTTCACGTCTTTTGTTAGGTGCTGGTGTTTATCACTGCCCTGCCTTCCTGATGGATTGGGCTTTTGTGGGAAATTGTCTGTTCCCAGGAGAGTTCCTCTGAGCTCCTCTTCCTTACCACTCCCTGGGCTGTGAGGTTGGTCTTTCTGAGCCTTTCCACCCATTCCTGCCTTTGAATTTAATGTCTCTTTCTGAGTAGCAGAAAGTGACCACGACTGTCTCTTTCTTTCTTCCTTTTGCCTCCTGATCAGCCCCCGTGGTTGCTGATAGGGACAACCTATGTCTGACATGTTTCCATTTATTCCTGGTCTTAACTGGGTACTTTCCACTGCTGCCTCCTTTTGTATTCAATAATTTTTTTTAGAATAGCATTTTAATTTCCTTGTTTTTGAATTTTATGTAAAGTTTCTAAGCTTTTAAGAAGTTACAGAGAAATATAGTTAATACCTTTTTTAAAATTAAATAACGCTAAATTAATTTAAACACACAAAACTCTGCTTTAATATTATAATCTTCTCTCTTCCCTCTGGTCAACTACTGTCGTGAAGGATTTTAATGTGCTGTGTTATAAGTCCAGGGTAAGTATTGTTAGGATCAAACAACTTTCTTGGAGGTTTGAAATTCCTACAAAATGTTGCTTTTTAAAAAAAAAAAATCTATACAAAACAAAAAGTAAAAAAATAAAATAAAATTGCTACATACACCTATGTTTCTTTTACTGGCTTTTCATTTATATTCTACTTAATGCAATGCCAAGAGAGAATGAACACAGAAACAGGTATACTGTGAAAGCACAGAGCCCTTTAACCAGATACCCAGCTAACTCCCATCCTACTGGGCTGGTAAATCCAAAGCAGACGTTTATGTTACTCTAGAGCCAAGGGTATTTGATTTGATCTCACTTTAGTTAACCATGCTCAATGAACTGATAACAAGAAGAGCAGCAGAGCATCGCCTACACCTTTTCAATGTAGATGAGATTCACTCTGATTTATAGTAGGTCTTCCTGAAGAACCAATTAGGCAGAGAGCAAAGGGAAGATGGAAGACTTAGGCATGAGTGACAGAGACGGGGCAGACAGAGGAGGAAGAAAACCTCAAGCAAGGGAGGAACCGACATATGACGTCACCCAAACCTCATAACAACCACGCTTATTGCATTCACATTCTGGGCACTCAGACTCTTAAGGACACTAGTCACAAATGACAAGGTTCCAGAGCAATGGAGTCCTGAGGCTCCGATGCAGCAGCTTGGCCCATGGTATTGTCACTCGTGTCACACCCAGATTTGCGCAGTGGCAGTATCACAGCCAATGAGGCTTATCCGAGGCGCGACTATTGCTAATTGAAAACTCGTGTCACACCGTTTGCATCTACTCAGCTATCAACACACACCCACAATCTGGTCACTCACACTGTCCACGCTGCTGCTACCCTAGCGGCACCACGCCCAATCCCTGCAATCACAGTGACGGGCATTCCCACTCTGTTGCCTTACCACATTTACCCTGTGTCAACTCAGCCAGAGCCATTCCTACGGCATTGGAGATCTCAGCTCTCCTGTCACAGCCTTCCAAAGACCCCCTCTCTCTCAAAGTCCAAGTCCTCACAGGCCCTCAAAGGCTACAAAACTGGACCCTTCCACTTCTCTCCTGCTTGCTTGTTCTGCTCAGGTTACACAAAACTTTCTGTCAGGTCCCCACCCCACCCCACTCGCCCCAGGACACTGCCCAGAACATTCAACATTCCTGTGTGGCTCTTTCTCCCTTCTTGCAATTCATTCTTTGAATCCATGTTTCTCTGTAAGGCAGTGTCTTATAGACACTCCAGCCCCCACCCATGTTCCCCAGCCCCTGCCATCTAACAGGATTGTTTCAATACTTCACTCATTTACAGCTTCTGCTGTCTCACGTCCCCCCAGATGGCCAGCCTCTGGTCCGCACAGCCCTAAGCAGCTCTGATACAGAGAGAGCATTCTGCAAGCACTGCTGACGTAGCTGGATTGGCTGGCCCGTCACCACCTTACCGCGTTGTGGTGGTCTTCCCCTCCATCTTCTGGCTGTTCCAGATCTTCACTGTGCCATCATTTGAACATGTTGCAAAAAGTAAGTGTTCATCAGAGACTCTGATGCGATTCACAGCAGATTTGTGCTCATGAAGATGTGCAACTAGCAGCCCTTTAGGACGCCACCCTGAGAAAAAGCAAAAGGATCTTAAACTGTGGCTGAGAGATACAATATCACCTCACTTTCTAGCTACAATCCTCAACTACGAACTTCAGGGCACTCATAAGAACTAATCAACAGTCCCCTGGCTAGGCCATCCAGAGGGGTCTACTGGACCATGACATAGGACTGACTAAGATACCAGGGTAGCAATTAAGTACTGCTCAAACAGCTTCAAAAAGACTCTACCTCGGGGCTCTTTTCAGTTTCTGAGAGACATAGCAGTCACTTATTCCTCAGAAAAACCTTGACTGCTGATTTAGAGGCATGGGGTGTGACCATCCTAGCCTAGACAAACAGCTTGAAGGCCACTTTCTAAGCCAGAAAGTTGCAAAACTCCAGCCTGACATTAGAGTGACCCAGGCAATGGATGGACTTCACAGAGCTTTCAACTTCTCAGCTATACCATGGGGACAGATCACTTCACTCAAGAGGGTAGCTATGTACATAAATAACATGTGTGGGTCCCACACTGCCCCAGGCCATATGACCCAGATGTCAGCTGGGCATGGTGGCACATGCCTTTCGTCCCAGCACTCAAGAGGCAGAAAAGGCCAGCCTGGTTTTTAGAGCAAGTTCCGGAGAAGCCAGGGCTACTTAGAGAGACCCTGTACCAAAACAAAACAAAACAAAAGAAGCAAAACACCCAGACTGCTGATTTCTGCTTTGTCTACACTCACGTCTTCTACAGTACAAACACACTAGAATGAGGAGTTACAGCCTCAGAATGTACACATTCCTAGTACATTTTAAATGGCATCTATCATTCTCTGTATTTTATTATGCATGTTTTCTCGTGTATACACATTATGGGACGAAAACTCATGTTTCATCCTGTAGTGAATGCCTTCTGTGCCCAGCACAGGTCCCTGCATACAACCAGCTTCAACAGTTATACACAGCTTGTGTAAACGAAGTTTAACATTTTATACATTTAATGTTGCTTGATTTTAAAATAAACCAAGAAGCTCTGCTGAAGATCAGGCCTACTGTGGGGGTTACCACTGTGTCCGAGGGGTTCAGAATAACTGCTTACCAAGAGGCAAAAATGAAGTTTAGATTCCTGCCAAATGTGACTTACGCGACATTAAAAACTCATTTCCCATTGGACTGCTAAGTCACCCAAGTGGGAAGGCAGGCTGAACCTAACTGCTAAGAAGGATGCACTCGGTGAGAGGTTCCATGAGGTCTGCATGCTTTACAGATTGGCTGAGTGTCTTATACACTCATAGCTCAAGTGTGGAGAGAAGAAAAACACGAGAATTGAGCAGTCGCTGTGCACTTCTGTGCTTACCGAATAAAATGTGTAACTCCATTTACGTATAAAATGTACCTATGAAGAGAGGATCATAAAACAAGATTGTGTGCAGTCATCTTGTTATGTTTTCAAGCAGATCTGGCAGGTAAGTGGCATTAGCTTCCATCACAGAAATAGCTAGAACATTCCAGGATACTCATTCTGATAGAAGCATCTGACTACGCTCTGCTTAGCACTTCAAAATATTTTCTAAATCTTTAAACCTTCAAGCGGCTTCAACCAGTACTTCCCGAGTCCACATCAAAGCTCATGGGAATTCCTGTGATCTTTGCAAAGTCTAAATGTAAATACACTATGCAGTTCTCAAGAGTTTTAAAGATAGTTTATACTATTACAGCTTAAATATTAAAACTCATTAATTTTTTAAAAATCTACACACAGAGAATCAAAGAGCAGCTCTGGCGCACTGTACAAAGCAGCTGCTAGAACAAGGGGACCACACTCCAACAATCACTCCACTTCCTTCCCATCCCCACCGAATACAGGAACTATTTTACCAAATTCTTTTAGTTTTGGTGTTTCGTTTTGTTTTGTTTTAACGTCCATGTGTGTTTTAGCTGCATGTCTGTACACCAAACACATGCCTGGTGCCCAAGGAGGTCAGAGAGTAAGTTGGAGCTGCTGAAACTGAAGTTACAAGTAGTTGTGAGCCACCATGTGGGTGCTTTTAACTGCTGAGCCATCTCTCCAGATCATTTCATCAAACTCTTAACTGCCGATAATTAGCTAAATGCTGGTGTTGTAAGTTATTCTTATTTCCAAAAGTCTCCATGTTTTCTGATTGTCCTACCTTTTCTTAAGTAATATTAATCAGAGAGCAAACTCTGTACTAATTAAAAGCAGGGGTTTACCCCCAGAAGCCAACATCTCCTTGATGTTTAAGGAGAGCACCATGAGAGTGCGGAGGGGCACAACTCCATGACTGCCCTGCCTCTGGCAACAGCCAGGAAACAGGAAGCACAGAGAGGCTCAATTAAGTGACTGGGCTGCATGGGATTAAGTGGCATTCAAATCTAAGGCCCCAGGTCCACAGACAATGACTTCAGGATTCTACCTACTGCTTCTTGCTCTGGGCTTCACAGCTGAGCTGCTCTCACTCCCTGTCCATTAAAGTCCACACTGCCTTGTGCAGGCTCAAGAGCCCTTTCCAAGGCTCCTGTCAGCACAGAGGTTCGGGTGTCAGAGATTTTCACGTGCCTCCCTAACCAAAGCTTGTCATCAGAAATGCTAAAACTCCTAAACTTCTACGCTGAGGGTTTTTGGATTTTTGGATTAGGGATGCTTAATCTGACTCAGGCTTGGGCTCCCGGCAAAGGGACAGGGACACGGCCCTCACCAGGTGGAGGTGGCTTGCTCTCCCACTCGGCATTCTCCATCATCTGCTTGGCTATGCGCTCCGCGTTGCACTGCTCCCTCTTCTGCTGTATGAGCTGCTGAAGTTCAGTCTTGCACGTGGTGATGCGGATCTGGTAAGTGGACGGCAGGACCGTGCTACTCACAACCGGGATCACAGGCTTCTTACTTGGGATGTGAGCTGCTTCTGAGACCTGAGACACAGCACAGGTCTCTGTGTCAGAGCAAGGTGATTTCAGAAAATGTTCCCATGTTGTATCTGTCCATTATAGCAACTTCTCATCCTTTAAAAAATACTAGTAACTCAGGCTGAAAGAATAAGTGGGATTTCAACTGATCTAAGTCAATATCTTTTAAATTAAATATTACTGGTGGGGGTACAGCTGTCTTAAATTACAAACTCACTTCAAATACGTCCAAGCCATTATATTTAACATGCACTGACAATTTGGAAATTCACCCCCAAATATTTTTGCTTTTTTGTTACATTAAAGGAAGAATAAAAATATTTTAAAAGTTTTAAAATGTTCTCTAGTCTAGGTATGATCTTAGTTTTGGTTTTTAACCCAGCTTCAGTTTGCTTTGTTGGCAGTGTCTCAGATGGGTGACCTTCTCCGTGCTTAAGTAACTGGGTTTCTCTTGGCTATAAAATATAAGCCAGTCAGAAGCCATCTTGATTTCTCTATAGCACACAGTCTTTTACATACAAGACAGCAGAATAAAACTCAGACGTGAGGATGACGACTGCCCACGTGACAGTCAGTACCTGTGGAGACGTTGACAAAGGGACACAGATACCAGCAGAGGACTCAGAGCGAGGTGGCTTCCCAGGCTGAACAACCTCATGGTCACTGGTTTTAGGCAGGGCCTGTGGGATATTCGGTGGCTCCAATGACCCAAACATGCTTTTCCACTCTTCATTTACATTGGAGTCTTGTTTCACATGTTTCCTAGCTATGAAAACATATTTGGGAAAGTTAGTGTGAAGGTAAAACCAACATGGTTTATTCTCTATTTATAACAGAACACGATGGACCCTACTTCTGTGTGTTCCTTTGCAGCTCTATGTCCCTGTACACATGTATGAAGATACGGGTATGCCTGTACACAGGTATAAAGATATGGGCCTGCTCAACTTATAACCTCAGCATATAGAAGTGCTTAGTCACCTACACCTGTGCCGACACTAGGAACTGTCCGTCTATGCTCATCCAGGTAGGAAATGGAGGTTTTCATTTGCACTTATTTAATTACTTACATTCGGTTTATATGTACTTTGCCTACCAACTCCATGCTTAAATCCTTCTCCCTTTTTCCTGTGGAATGCTTGATTTTTTTGTCTTACTGATCTTTATGGGAGCTTTGTATTTAAGCCATTAAATTAAGTTGCAAATACTTTATCCTAAAGCTTACTTCAATAAAATTCATTTGCTACCCTCAAATATGATATAGGGACAGGGAGAATCTTAAAGGCATATACTCCACAGTGAACTATAGCAGCAGCAAAGAGTGTGCACAAGATCTTATGAGCCTCACACAATCTATGTCAGTGGTACACGGATTGATAGTTCCAGATATCTAGTTGCCAAATAACTAAGGATTCTTTGGCCTCTACTCTTTTGTATTTCATTATCTTAAATTCATTGGGCATTACTTATTAATAATCTAGAAACTTGTATCTGGCTTTACACAGGCTGGACTTGAGTCAGCAGCTTAGGGATTAGAAGACAGCCCCCGAATCACCCCTTCCTCAAGAGGCGCATGGTGTACAGGTGGAGAGGTGGGAAACTGGCCTTCCCTAGGCACAGAGCTGTGATCTAGGCAGGTGCCCTGGGCTCTCAACTGTGGCCCCATCGCCCTACTCTTCCTCCCCCGTGTCCACCTACTAAGGAGCGGAGTCACTGCATTTCCGTGGGGAAGTGGGAAGGGTATTTACTACTAATTAACTGAAAACCAGCCGTATAAAACAGCTAAGAATAGCAAGGTGCACACACTGATGTACTCACCACGTTTCTCATCTGGTTCTTGTTTGGTTTTAACAAGATCAACTTGTCTCCCAGTGATGCCTAAGGCGGCCAAGTCGATTACACCTTTCTGGCTGCTGTCGTGGAGGTGGCTCTGGTCTACCGCATTAGCTTTGGCTCGATTTGATTTCATCATGAAGTCCTTCAGTGCCAGAAGTTTATCTTCCTCTTCTTCAGTCATCCCCTAAAATCAAATTAAACCAGGTATTTTGGGTTGATTTCAAAGAAAGAAACAACAGGTCGCAGGCTGACTAACAGATGAAGGTTCAACTCCAACTTAAACTGAAAAATGAGAAGGCTATGCAGGAAGAGGAGAGAGTGGCCGCCGGCTCTTCCCGAGTACTCTGCATGGGTATTTTCCTCATATTAGCTTTACACCGCCAATTTTGTTGACCATACTGTATCATAGGTTCTATGACTCCAATAAGGCAAGAAAAATGTGATAAAAACAAGTGAGACGTCTGCTGTTTAACAACTACTTCACGCATTATTCACCTGGGAAATACAGAAAATCAAAAGAAACACCCCAGAAAACTATTGGAATGAAGACGTTTGTCAAGTTTTTTTTAAAAACAATATATTTTAGATTTCTTTTTGTGAGTGTTTTGCCTGCATATTGAATGCATGTGCAACACATGCATGCCTGATGTCCATGCAAGGCAGAAGAGGACATCTCTTGGAACCAGAGTTGCAAATGGTTCTAAGCTCCCACGTGGGAACTGGGAATCGAATCCAAGTCCTCTGAGAGAGCAATAGGTAACCATTACGGCTGAACCATCAATCTAGCCCTTTTATGAAGTTTTATAATGTCCAGACTGAAAATTCCCTATCTGCTATACAAAGAAAAGAAAAATTTAATATAGCAATTATAATTGTATTTTTAAAAAAGCAAACATAGGACTAGAGAGCTGGCTCAACTGTGAAGAGCATTTGCTGCTCTTAGGAGGACCCAAGCTTAGTTCCCAACACCCTCATCTGGTAGCTCACTTCTGTGGTGGTTCTAACATCAGTTCCAGGGAACCTAGTGCCCTCTTTTGGCCTCCACAGCACCTGCACACACATAGCCTACAATCATTAACAAACAGAAACACACACATAAATAAAAAATAATAAATAGACAAAATTTAAAAATAAACACCCAGGCTAGACATGGGGGTTCACCCTGTAATCCCAGCACTCAAGGCCAAAGACTATAAATTCAATCTACTGGGCTACAAAGACATCCTGATTCAAAAAAACTAATCAAACACTCAAAATATTCATTATAAACAGGAGAAAAAGCTGTGCAGCACAGCCCACAGGACATCACTGAGGTCAGTTAAAGACAACCATAAGATGGGAACACACACCACACCAGGGAGCAGCAGACATAACATGGTTGGTTCTCTCTTACAGGCTCTACGCGCAGTCTGAACCAAGGCTAAGTTACAAAGCAGTGCTCATGGCGCACTTAGCAGGGTTCTGGCTGATGAAGTAATAGCATCCACTGCCCGGCACTCAGCACACCACTGCTTCTGTGGACGGCCGGATAGACATGACTCGCCCAGCGCTCAACATGCAGCAGACTTCAATCCCTAAGGCGGAGACCAGTACCGCTCTTGCAGCTCTCCAGAATCGTTTCTGGAAAGTTTCCAGGCCACGGCCATGGAAAAGGAATGCAGCATAAACTCAGGATCTGAGTTTATGAATGCTACAAACGTTAATGCAAAAGGGGAGAGGACTGGAGAAAGCCATGCACCCAGCACTTTGGAGAAGAAGGGTGGGGGTTGGGGGAGGGGATGTTCTCGAGTCTTTGGCTGAAAATTGAACTATATATGCATCCAGGCGAGGAAAAGAACAGCAGCAAAGCAGCAGACCAAATAATCACCACAACAGCCTGTGCTTCTACCTGCCAAAGGGGAAGGAAAGACCTTCATCTGTGGCTTCCACAGAGCCTCGTGTTGGTGGGGCTAAGCGGGCTGTATGGAGCGTGCTCTGGACCTGTCCTTACAAAGCTTGAAAGCCACACTGGAAGGATGAAAGTGATTCCAGTACAACAGACCAGGCCCAGTGTTAGGTAAAGGAATTCAGCACCAACATCAAATTCACAAGGAACCAAGAAAGGCTAGATGGCTGCCAACTGGGCGACGGTAGAAAAACTTGTGTTTTATTAGGCATCTTCTCTGCTGTGTCAGTGTTGCACTTGTATCTGCACTTGCATGCAGTCAAAGGTTTAAGTTGTATGGTTTTTCTGTTTGGTTGTTTTAAGTAAGGCGTGGAATGAACCAGCCTGTGTCCTGTACAGCCCCTGATTGAATGGACGTGAAGCAGAGCTCCTAGAGAGGAGCTCTAACTAGAGCATTCCTGCCCGTGTCACCTCCTGATGGTGTATCCTGCTGAACAAGTCCCATATGACTGCTGTTCAAAGGCGTGCTCAAGCCTGCTGTCTCAGCCCCAGAATGTGTGCCCTGCAGCAGCACCAGGCTGTCCTAGAGAAGCCCACTCAATGAGTAACACACCTCAATTACAGAGCTGTGCAAAGAAGGGCGGAGCCCCAAGATAGAGGCGTTCAGAGCTTTCACTGAGGAAGGCTACAGCTCTTTCTTCTTAGGAATGAGAACTTAAAGTCTACCTCCAAAGTCTCCCCCGGATCCAAGCCTTTGCAAATGATGCAGTAAGGCCAAAACCAATGAAAACGAGTAAATGTGTCCTGAGAGTTGCTACACATGGGCTTCTTCATGTGTCTATCAAACTCAAACAGGCTTGTCATCTTGGTCTTCTGGATTTGTAATCTGAGCAGGGGTGTGGCAGCAGGGCAGTAGTAATGGGCGTAGGTTAAAATGCCAGGCTTTAAAACATACTGCACCCCGAGAGCACTGGCAGCTGCACTGCATCCGTCTCTGCCTGTAACACACAGGTAACGTAAGTTGCTCAGACTAGCTTTAAGGACAGTCACAGAACACAGAGAGCACAGGAAACTGCAGCAGACTATTTGTGTCCTTTCCCCAGCCCTGAATGGGCTAACCAGACCTTAATTGTTTGCTACAGTTCGTCTTCTGCTGTCCTAGTAGACCTAGCCCACCTAGGGTGGAGTCTTCCGACCTAGGTGGAATTCTCCCGCCTTGCCACATCCACAGCTTCCTGCAGAAGCAGAATGCCGCTGACCTTGTTTTGCCAACAGAATCCAGGCAGAGCAAAGAATGGGTCCTTGGGTTTTCCCCTATATATTCAGAGCTGAACATTAAACTTTGAGCCTTGATCAGAACTTTGTCTTGGCTCATTATTTCTAGCCCCCCTGTCTTATTTCATCCTCAGCTCTCCTTCCAGGTACACTCAATTCTCCATGGCCACCAGGTGACTACAACTATTCGTGTTTATTTTTACAAAATGGAAGCCAGTGGCTTGTGCTTTGTACTAGCGCTCAGATGCTGGCCTGCTCTCACTTCTGCTGGCGGCAAGTGTCCCTGGAATGGAGTCTAAGTCTCCTCCCCCTTGGGAGCCTCCTAATGCTATCAACAGCAACAACTTAACATAGGCTAATTTGTCCCTCTTGTTTCCACTCAGACAAATGTAGTAAAAACGATAACTTCACCAAGCACTGCCTTTCAGAGGCACCAAAGTCAGAGAGTTGAGTGATTTTATCATGAGATGGATAATGGCAGCTGATATTGAGGGAGTGACAGCCATGGAGACACTTGAGGAATCAGAAGGGAGCAGAAAGGCTAAGAGAAACGGAGGGTGCATCCCAGTTCAACCCAGCAACATCATCAGTGAATACTCAAGGTCAAGTAAAATAGATGAAAACACTTACACCTCACTAACTTCTGTCTGCCGTGTGTACGGTGACACACGCCTTTAACCACAGCAGGGGGGAGAGCTCTAGGAGTTCGAGACCATCCTGGTTTTACATAGTGAGTTCAAGCCAGCCCAGCTACAAGGTGAGACCCTGTCTTTAAAAAAATAATAATCTCTGAAACTGAGTACCTTTCTCAGGTGCGACATGGCTGGTAAGCATTCACTGGCAACGCTAACGATGGGCATCAGAGCCTCCCCAGTCTTCCTATGCTCATGGAGACCAGCAATTCATCTTCATTTAGAAGCATTTTTATTCCAATTTTGATTCTAGGCCCCACACATCCCATATAAAACAGGAAGATGAATCTAAATTTAGTCTTTTAAAAGAGGCCCTACCAATGCCAAATAAAGTAAAGGGGTTACTTTCTGGTTTTTACACGATTTGTTAATTGATCCAAATTCAGACTTAAACACAACAGTAAACTGCGGGCTTACTCAACCCAAGACACTGCAGCTGCGTGCACACAGTAAGAAGTATGAACTGGACTGAGATGTGTCTGTGTTCTGAAATCTTTCTTCTGGCTGAACTTCATTGTATTTTGGAGAAGTACAGAACTAAGCCAAAAACAGTACTTAAATCCAAGGCTCTTTCTATTTTCCCAGCAATCCCAAAAGCAGGCTGACAGCCTCCATGCCTCCTTACTTAGCCTAACTAAGTGTTCAGATTAATCCTATTATCTTTGCTTCGATGACACAGAGAATACATAACATACTGACAGATTTCTTTTTGTTTGTCACATTATAACCCAATCAAAAACATTTTTAACGTTTAAATAGCTACATCAACACGCCATCAAACGTGTACATCAAACCTGAGGCTTGAGGAAGGCGCACACCTGTGAGAGCAACTTCTTCAGAAGTTGCGCTATGGTGGGGTCCTCAGGTGGAGGGCAGTCGAGAAGAGAGCCATTTCGCTTCTTCTGGCGCATGTGGAGATGTCTGAACAAGCTGGCGATGTCTTTCGACCTCAGAGCATAGTCAAATATGGAGCGGCTCACCGGCTCCTTTAGCACACTGAGCAGGACCAGCTTCCTCTCAATCTACGTCAGAAAAGGGAAAACAACTGTCAAGACTACAGTGCATACTTCCGACAGTTACTTCCAAACCCAGCAAGCACAACCCGGGGAAAGTTAACAAAAGTACTTATTTTCTAGGAAAATAATGGTTTCTTAGGAGAAAAAAACTGGCCACAAGCCACTTTTAAGGGGCTTATGTATTTCCTGTTTTTCAGAATTACCAGTAAAGTGCCTATCTCTGTCCACCCTACAGGAAGACTAGTAATTAATACCCAAAGGCAAAGGCTTAGGAAAGTCAGAGCAAGCCAAGCCTCCCCTGGATCTGCAGAGGTCAGAATACTTCTCAGCCCTACAAGCCGCCGGTAGGTCTAAGACACAGGCCTAAGACACAGGCTCTGGCCAGGCATCTTAGCAAGGACCGCCACAGGACTTGCCGCCTTCAGTTTTCATGTTTCCCCAACAGACCCACACCCTTCTTCAGAGTTCAAAACTTCCTTCTTTTAGTGGCTCTAGAAGCACTCTCTGGTCGATGCACACATAATAAAAAGGATGGATATTAGCAGCAGTTACCAAAAGGACTCTTGGTTTTCCTTTCAATGCTGGAGATAGAAGCCAGTGGCTTGAACATGTAGGCAGACATTGCTCTACCACTGAGATATACCCCAGTCCCTGGCTTTGTTAGACAGGATCTTACTATATAATTCACAGTGATGTTGGATTCTTTATGTAGCCCAGGCTGGGCATGAACTCACAATCCTCCTGCCTCAGTCTCTTGGGAACTGACACTGTAAATGGGTACCACCACACCCAGATCTAAAGGACAGAGTTGGGTTCCTTGTACCCATGCTGGGTGCTCGCAGCCACATGTGACTCTAGCTCCAGGGGACTCAAGACCATTCTGTCCCCTGAGAGCACTGCACTCTGTGCAAACCCATACAGGGACACACATATAAACACA
Source organism: Mus musculus (assembly GCF_000001635.26). NCBI lineage: Eukaryota > Metazoa > Chordata > Mammalia > Rodentia > Muridae > Mus > Mus musculus. The sequence continues at coordinate 105,662,107 of NC_000075.6, read as the reverse complement.
AAATTAAAACTTAAAAAGTCCAGATTTTAAAATAAAGAAGGGTAAGACTTAAAAAACGTGAATAATTAGCCCTTCAATTATTGATCCTGGCCTTGAAAAATATAAACCAATGATCAACACTATGTTTAATAAGCTAATTAAGTAACTGGTCAAGGAGCTGGCGAGATGGCTGAGGGTTAAGAGAGCACTGGATGGTCTTCCAGAGGACCAGGGTTCGATTCCCAGCACTTACAAGGAGGTTCACAACTGACTGCAACTCCAGTTCTAAGGGACCCAGCACCCTCTTTTGACCTCCCTGGGGACTATGTAGTCTTGTACAACACCCATATACATAAAATTTTAAAATTAATAAAGCTTAAAAAATGAATAAAAATAAAAACAGATATAGTATAAGATTACACAAAGGAACTGAAGTCTGACTTTCTGCATGCCACATGGTGTGACATAAAGTCTCCTGACAGTGTCTCTCTTACTAGGTTAATCAGCTTATTACATTACTTGCTTGAAAGGTATATAAAAATGTCACAGACCAATTTAAATGTATTTTTATGCTAAGGCTCTTTTGATATACAGGACTCCAGAGATATACTGGGAAAGGACTGGGCATAAGCTGGAACACGCGTACCTGTATCACTGGCTGTGTAATATACGGGTCAAGATACGGCATGAGCTTGCAGTAGACATCAGCAGTACTGATCTGATGAGCTACCACCGTGATAAATCCCACAGCGCCATAGCGTATCCACAGGTTAGGGTGACACAGGAAGGGAGCTAAAGGGAAGGAAAGGAAACAGATCAAACCAGAGTCACACAAATCCTTACCCTGCCATCGCGTGATAAAGACCAAGCCTCCGTGGTACCAGAAGGTTCCTGCACATATTGGCCTGACACAGAAACTCAACAGAACAGTTCTAACACTCCCTTATCATACTTACCAGCCATTCCATAAAACCAACCTTCTATCGAAAATTTCTACATTCCTATTTTTCAGAGCCGAGTGTTAGCACACAGTCATCTTAGCACTGAATTTACAATCCTTTTTTTTTTTTCCTTTTGTTTTTTCTGAGACAGGGTTTCTCTGTGTAGCCCTGGCTTTCCTGGAACTCACTCTGTAGACCAGGCTGGCCTCGAACTCAGAAATCCGCCTGCCTCTGCCTCCCGAGTGCTGGGATTAAAGGCGTGCGCCACCACTGTCTGGCTTAGCACTGAACTTAAAACAACTGGACAGCGACATAAACATCCCAGCAGCACTCAGTAAGGGATTACGGCTTCACTTTACTGCATCCGTTCAGGGCAGCAGCTACCACACAGGAGGCAGAGAGACACTGGGAGTTGTTTCTTCTCCATGCCACAGCATTGAGAAAACAATGTGATCCGTCTGACATTCTTTTAATGTCAGAATAACTCAGAAGTTATGAGTTATGTGCTAGATCTGACCAGATGCTACACTTAAAAGAATGTCAGACGGATCACATTGTTTTCTCAATGCTGTGGCATGGAGAAGAAACAACTCCATCATTTCACTACCCATGAAGGTTTTGATTATTTCACAAAGCATCCACAGCTCTGTCCATCTTCCCTTTGACCCAAAGAAGGAAAGATGGAGTCCAGTGGTAGGGTGCTATCTATCATGCCCAGGGCCCCAGAGTTCAACCCCAACACCTCAACAACCAAGAACAGTAGGAGCCGGCAAAGGCCTGAGAACCCTAGAAAGCACACAGTGCTGCCATGGCATGGCGGGGGAGGGTGCTGCGCATGATGAATTGCTGATTCTGAGCTTCCCACGTCTGTGTCCTATGCACCTGAGGTACATGCCTCTCACAGCCCTTATTTTACAGCCAATGGATGCGAGCAAATGTAATACCAAGGAGAATGTGTCACACGGCTAGGCTTGCTCTCCTGTGCCTCTGTCACCCCATGAGAACAGCTGGGACGGCCTCAGCCATGACAACCATGGTCCCACAATGAGACAGATGGGTCATGTTCAAAAGACAAAGGAGACGCGCAGCCTCACACAGAGCCACCCACACAGCCCATAGGTGCATGGCAGAGTTTCCTGAGGCTCTGTGGTTGACTGACACACCGTGTCATTATAGCAGCAATTAGCTGACAGAGTACATCAAATACTCAAGCCTGAGCTGAGAACAGTTCTTAGAAAATGTAGCAGTCAATCTTTTCTCTCTAAAATGTCCCAATTCTCTGGAGACAAGCATGAGGCAAGCAGAGTATGAAGAATAATCTAAGCAGGAATAACAGAGCTCTTAAAACCAGGGAAATCATGACAGTCTCCACCAAGACCACCATGGCCGTTCCAGTCTTGGAATCACCATACTAAAACGGTGTGACAGCTTATGCCTGGCATACTGGCACTGGGGGAACTGAGGCCAAAGCAAGAGGTCATGAGTTCAAGGCCAGCCTGGAACTTCAGTGCTAATAATCTACTTAAGGATAAACAATACATAAAGTACATAAATCATTTAACAACATAAAACACGAGAGGAGAAATTAAAGCGTAGGTTTTTTTGTGTAGATGAAAATTAAATTTCTGGGGCTT